>NC_051414.1:39044373-39044628 GCF_015228065.2 Penaeus monodon
CGAAAGAACGATGACGACGGAACACCAATTTTTCGGCCGTAACCCGGTAGCAACCTGATACCGGTTCCCAGTTGCACCGCCTGATATATTAAGCCACCTATCTAATTAAAATGAAAACCAGTATTTGCTTGTGGTCGAGATTAAACCATTAATATTCTCTCCCTTTTTGTCTTTCATTCTCATTTTTCTTTCAATCTTTTCCCTTCTTATGCGCCTTTCTTTCGGTCCTTTTCCTTCCTCATTTTACCCCCCCCC
>NC_051414.1:39044836-39045020 GCF_015228065.2 Penaeus monodon
TACGTCACGCACACGTCGACGCAAGTCCATCGTCGGTACGTCACCTTAATTGCGTCCGTGACGGGGTGGGAGGCGGTCACGACGGTATTACCGCCTTCTCTCCCTTCTCCCCTTCCTCTCTCTTTCCTTCTCCCCCTCTTTTCTCCCTTCTTTCGTTTCTCTTCTCCCCCCCTTCTCTCCATTC
>NC_051414.1:39045051-39045205 GCF_015228065.2 Penaeus monodon
CTCCCTTCTCCCAATTCCTCCCTTTCCCTCTTCCCCCATACCCCCTTCCCCTGAAAAAAGGCGAAAGGTTTTGCAATGAATTTCGCAAATGAGTGAACACGAGGGAACACCCAGGTTGGCGTACGAGGTCGAACTGATGTGTGGGCGTGTGGTG
>NC_051414.1:39045493-39045764 GCF_015228065.2 Penaeus monodon
CAGACCCCCAGATGGGTCGCCTCCGACACCTCCGACAGCGTGGGCGCGAATCGAACTCGCTCCCAATCCTCCCCAATCTCCAAGAAGCAGCATCACTTTCTCAAGACGCCCACGATCGCATCTCCCCTTCCCGCAGTCACCCCGTCGAACGAGTTTTCTCCCAAAAGCAGCGGCGTGCTTGCAAGAGGCGCGAGAAGAGAAGAGCTAGCCAGGAGGCAAATGACAAGCATAACCAGTGCTAACGAAAGCACTCTTGGCCGTCGGACATTCC
>NC_051414.1:39045825-39046054 GCF_015228065.2 Penaeus monodon
CATAAGTGGGAGAAATGTGGGGGAAAATAATAGCAGTATGATAATGGGGAGTGAGAGAGAGCAAGAGAAGAGATTAGTGGAAGAAATGAGGGGAAAAATAACAGAAGTATGATAAAAAAAATAATGAATAGGCCGAGAGAAAGGGGAAGAAGGCAAGACAAGAGATAATTAGGAGAAATTAGAGAAAGAGGTATGAAAAAAATATGCATAGGCCACATTCAACAGTTTC
>NC_051414.1:39046480-39046550 GCF_015228065.2 Penaeus monodon
GCCGACCATCCGGAGAAGCGTCGGCGAGTTTTTCCTGCAAGTCGCCGTCTATAATGATCGGATCCTCGAA
>NC_051414.1:39046589-39046713 GCF_015228065.2 Penaeus monodon
GTCCCGCAGCCGCTTTCGAAAGTCTCCCGAGAAATTGTGGGCATTTTGAGCGCGAGCAGGTGCGGGCTTATCTCCCTAACTCTCGGGGGCATCGGAACCGCTCCCCAACTGGCACTGAGGTGGC
>NC_051414.1:39046774-39046894 GCF_015228065.2 Penaeus monodon
TCATGGCTACTGTGCCACGCCTTGGTTTATGGCACCCGCAGGTTCCGCTCTCGATGCTCTCGCTATGTCAAACACGAACTGCCGCTAAGATTCTGTTAGAGGCAGGAGTGGCACTCAGTG
>NC_051414.1:39046981-39047059 GCF_015228065.2 Penaeus monodon
CAACAACAACAACAACATCCAAAATACAAATCAAAACATAGACCAACCTCACCAACCCCGCTTAGAGCCACCACCATC
>NC_051414.1:39047126-39047502 GCF_015228065.2 Penaeus monodon
ACACCTCCCATCTATCTATCGCACTACTATCTATCACCAACAGAAAAAAACCTTCACCTACTAGTACAGAAGTGGCACTAGCAACCCTGACTGACGGCCACAGCAACAGAAGCGCATAAACAAGGGTGATCAACAGCGGTATCAAATTTCTCTGCGCATTAAAACAAATGACAAACGAACACATTCGACCTCGTCTTTCTGGCATGTTGAGAGCTTAATAAAATGTTAAAAGTTCCGAGAAAAAATATGTGTATATGTTTGCTACTATGACTGTAAAGAGTAATAATAATAAAATATACTTGAAAGACCTCTTCTTTATGCGCTCTTAAAATATTCAGTTTTATTTATACTCAATACGTAAACTTTGTCCGCCTAC
>NC_051414.1:39047957-39048223 GCF_015228065.2 Penaeus monodon
CCTAAGAACACCATACAGAGCAGACCCCCAAAATGGCGGCCGAAGACAAAGCCACCAAGAACCAGTAAATCGGCATTCACTCGCCCCGGACGCACAATCGTAAGGTTCCGCTTTTAAACGCAACTTCAAAAGCAGGTTCGTCCGCCTCGCAAGAGGGTTAATCAACATGGCTTCCCCTTTTTACCTTGCTTCCCGACCTGCTAATGCACTTGCACAATCGACCAAAACAAATTCTCGTTGTGTGTTTCTCTCTCTCTTTCTCTAAC
>NC_051414.1:39048271-39048366 GCF_015228065.2 Penaeus monodon
GAATTCTTGAGGTATTCATCAATCTTTCCCTTTCTCTCTTCTTTCTCCTCGTCTTAACCCCTTCTCCTTTTTTATTCATTCTCCAACCAGTCGCT
>NC_051414.1:39048450-39048531 GCF_015228065.2 Penaeus monodon
GCCTCCATCATTACCTATTCTTTTCCAACCCCCCGTACCTTTTCTCCCACATACTCTACATTCTATTTCAACTTTCTACGC
>NC_051414.1:39049450-39049716 GCF_015228065.2 Penaeus monodon
CCTAAGAACACCATACAGAGCAGACCCCCAAAATGGCGGCCGAAGACAAAGCCACCAAGAACCAGTAAATCGGCATTCACTCGCCCCGGACGCACAATCGTAAGGTTCCGCTTTTAAACGCAACTTCAAAAGCAGGTTCGTCCGCCTCGCAAGAGGGTTAATCAACATGGCTTCCCCTTTTTACCTTGCTTCCCGACCTGCTAATGCACTTGCACAATCGACCAAAACAAATTCTCGTTGTGTGTTTCTCTCTCTCTTTCTCTAAC
>NC_051414.1:39049764-39049859 GCF_015228065.2 Penaeus monodon
GAATTCTTGAGGTATTCATCAATCTTTCCCTTTCTCTCTTCTTTCTCCTCGTCTTAACCCCTTCTCCTTTTTTATTCATTCTCCAACCAGTCGCT
>NC_051414.1:39049943-39050024 GCF_015228065.2 Penaeus monodon
GCCTCCATCATTACCTATTCTTTTCCAACCCCCCGTACCTTTTCTCCCACATACTCTACATTCTATTTCAACTTTCTACGC
>NC_051414.1:39050650-39050750 GCF_015228065.2 Penaeus monodon
CCGCGGCTCAAGCAGAACGAGCAGGTGATACACAACCTTCCAATTGCTTGTCTAGCGCTGCTGTAAATCTCTCTGTTGATCCTCCGGGCTTGGTTCTCCA
>NC_051414.1:39051333-39051460 GCF_015228065.2 Penaeus monodon
ATCGAGATCTCGTAATTAATCCGGCCCTGAAAATCCCTCGGAAGGACGGCCCAAGAATCCCCCAAGAAATCAAGGCAGGGACAGGCAGAATTACCAGGGAAATGGACGCCTCACGCCAGGCCGAGCT
>NC_051414.1:39052047-39052129 GCF_015228065.2 Penaeus monodon
ACCCCGCTCCCCTCAGTGCGAAGACCACCCATCGTCTCAGGTCGTAAACAAATGGAGATAAATATCTTTTGTCAGACAGCAG
>NC_051414.1:39052335-39052411 GCF_015228065.2 Penaeus monodon
AACAAAATAAACGAAGACAAACAGATTGACAGACCCCAAAGCCGAAATAACAAAGCGGATATTCCAGCATATTGCA
>NC_051414.1:39052809-39053169 GCF_015228065.2 Penaeus monodon
GGCGAGGTGAGGAAACGAAAGGGGGGGGGGGAGGAGACTTCGGGTGTGTACTCACGACCGGGTATGTTCACATCGGGCCCGGGTCGTCTGAGGCGGGTAATGACGGGTCTGCGGATATTCATGTGGGTTCCGCCTCCCTCAGCCAAATCCCGCGTTTTTTTTATATAAATACATATTTTTTTCTCTCTTTTTTAGAATTTACTTATCTATTAACATCATTTAACTTCATACACGCGAATTCCGCTTGTTATATATATAAATATATAACAACTTCACCGAGCCTGCCTATCAATCTAACCTTATCTAAACATAAAAAAATCCTTCACTAATATCAAACTCTCATTTCAATTTCATATAATT
>NC_051414.1:39053202-39053295 GCF_015228065.2 Penaeus monodon
GTCGTTGGGTCATTCGTAATACAAAAGTACGTTCACACGATCAGTCGATCACACACACGATCACGCAGGGGCTCTGACCGCTCTCGGGGAGGG
>NC_051414.1:39053637-39053786 GCF_015228065.2 Penaeus monodon
ACCACCGAGGCACCGGCTCTTTAGCTTTATAATGAAAGTCCTCGGCGAAAGTGGAGACCCCCGACCGGCGACCTTTTCCTGCAAATGCTTAATGACTTCACAATGTATCTCTTCATTCATCTTAAGTTTTCTTTCGCTTTAATTATAAA
>NC_051414.1:39053843-39054073 GCF_015228065.2 Penaeus monodon
CGCTTTAATTATAAAGGTTTTATTTTTATACACATATATTCTTTATAAATAATTATAAAAAACTATAATAATATACAAGTTATATTTTTTCGCTTTATATAAAATATACATATCTATATAATCTTTCTGCAGTTTTGTAATAATTTTCCTTCTCGCATATAAAATCAAGATGCAAATTGCCGTGAATGATCAAACATTAAAACATTTAGTAAAAAAGAGAATGAACGTTG
>NC_051414.1:39054287-39054743 GCF_015228065.2 Penaeus monodon
TCTTTTCCTTCCAACTATAATCAAGCAAATGATTTAAAAGGAAAATTATTCAGTCATTATCTTTTTTTTTCCTCCATTCCTCCCTTCATCCTCGTGCCTCTTTCCTTCTTAAGGCACGAAAGACAAAACAAAACAAGAATAAGCGAAAAAAAAAATATAAACCATATACACAAAACAAACCAAAGACAAACAAACAAAAAAAGATAAAAAAAAACAAAAACAAAAAAAACAAAAAAAACAAGATAAAAAAACACAAACAACAACAATAAAAAAAAAAAAACACAAACAATAAAAAAAGATAAAAAATTAACAAAACATGAAAAAAAAATATGGCAAGAGAATAAAAAGTGTCGAAAAAAGGCCACGCTTTCCCCTCTTTCCAACGAAAGGTTTAAATTCCCCGGCCGTTCAAACAATGGCGGATCGAAAGGCTACCGGAATGGCCCTTGATTCAAC
>NC_051414.1:39055055-39055194 GCF_015228065.2 Penaeus monodon
ACCCTCATCCCATTATCCTTGCAACAACCGACTGCGAAATGACGAATGGAGGAAGGGGGGGTAAGGGGGGAGAAAGGGGTAGAAGGGGAGAAAGGATGGGGAAGAATAGGGGAGAAGGGGAGGATAGATTAGAGCCCTG
>NC_051414.1:39055340-39055437 GCF_015228065.2 Penaeus monodon
AAGGAGAAAGTGGAAAGGGGAAGGCGTGTTAAGGAATCAATTATAGGAAGAAAGGAAAAAAGGAATGTGGGAAGAAGATGAAGGAAGAAGGGGAAGT
>NC_051414.1:39055563-39055691 GCF_015228065.2 Penaeus monodon
CTGTCTGGGATTCCTGCAGTCCATCATCACGGGCGCCGCTGATTGTTACGGTATTAAAGTGATTAGCGCTTATGACTGGGAATTATGGCGGCACCCACATGGGCATCATTATGTTGTCCGGCGTCAGC
>NC_051414.1:39056087-39056181 GCF_015228065.2 Penaeus monodon
GCTCAACTCAAAACGAGAGCACGAGATCAAAACCCGACCGCGATCCGACCCGATGCAGCGAAAGCCCGACCGCGGATCCCCTAATTACTAATCA
>NC_051414.1:39056226-39056297 GCF_015228065.2 Penaeus monodon
GCGATCAGCCCCGACCCGCGGCCTGATAAGCGAGCTCCTGTCTTATCTCTCCGCTAACTCGAGCTTTTATC
>NC_051414.1:39056538-39056877 GCF_015228065.2 Penaeus monodon
AAGCTCAAGCTTCCTTCGACCCCCCAAACTCAAACTCTTCTCGACTCCCCCCCCCCCTAAACTCAAACCCCTCCTGGTCTCCTCTTGACACCCCCCCCCTACCACCCCACACTAACTCAATCCTCTTCCATCCTCCCCCTCCCCCCCCTTTCCCAAAACATCCCCCCTCCAACCCCCCCCTAACCCCTCCAACCCCCCTAACCCCTCCAACCCCCCTCCAACAACCCCCCCCCCCCCCGCATGAAATCGGTGGTAGTAACCCTCGCAGATTTACGACGTGTAATCATATGGCCCCGAGAGCGACGTAAAAACTTGACATATTTCCGGGTGCGCGCGCGC
>NC_051414.1:39056936-39057122 GCF_015228065.2 Penaeus monodon
GGTATGTGTGTGTGTCTGGCCGTCCCCCAACCCCCCAACCCCCCTCCGTCCCGAAAACTTGTTTAGGCTGACCAGTTTATGACTCAGTTCGAAATTAGCGCAAATACAAAGTGGCCCTTGCCGAAGACTTGACCGATGGGCCCGGACGCCGCGCCTTCCGTGCGCTCTCGTTCGGGCGCTCGCTGG
>NC_051414.1:39057352-39057442 GCF_015228065.2 Penaeus monodon
TTCGCTCTCCTTTGCCTCTCTTTTGCGTCTCTTCCTTCCTTCCTTCTTCTAGTCTCTCCCTCGTATCGCGAGGTACGAGAGAGAGACGAG
>NC_051414.1:39057497-39057561 GCF_015228065.2 Penaeus monodon
GCAACTGCAACGCCAACTTCCTTGGTCTTTGACGATACAGAAATGAATCTAGAAAGGCCAAAAG
>NC_051414.1:39057717-39057855 GCF_015228065.2 Penaeus monodon
GGATGGAGTCAAGTGGAGCAAGAGGGACGTTGGAAGGGAGCCACGAGGAGCCAGCGAACCCGCAGGAAAGTAGCCGGAGCCAGTCGTAGCAGCGCACACGGACCGGGGTAGTCGTAGGTGTGGGAGGCGAGGCTATGA
>NC_051414.1:39058549-39058694 GCF_015228065.2 Penaeus monodon
GAGACCAACTTTAAAACCCCCAAAGTCCCCTTTCCGCTCCATACCCTCGCTACCAACTCGCCACTTTGCCTACGCCCTCTCTCCCTTTCTCCCTCCCCTCCTTCTTCCCCTCTTCCTCCATTCCTTCCCCTCTCCCTACATTCCG
>NC_051414.1:39058842-39058946 GCF_015228065.2 Penaeus monodon
ACCTGCCTTCCGTGGTAGGATCCCCGCCTGATCCTCGAGTCGGTCCTTCCTTCGCCGACGGATTCCTTCCTTTCTCGCCCCCCCCCCCATCCTCAAACCTCTGC
>NC_051414.1:39059237-39059433 GCF_015228065.2 Penaeus monodon
TCGTACAACGTTTCGCGATAAGGATGCGACGCACTGCAGAGAGCATCTATCGCAGCATCAGTCTCCAGCTCGGGCCATGGGATGATGATGCTGTACTCTCGCATCCGGATAAAAGAAAAGGTGGGTGCTGGGGGGAGGGGGCAAGGTGGGTGCTGGGGGGAGGGGGCAAGGGGGGTGTTGAGGGGAAGGGGAAGGT
>NC_051414.1:39059731-39059954 GCF_015228065.2 Penaeus monodon
ACACCCAGCTTCCTCGGACGTCAAACTCCGCTCGCAATTACCTTGTACAACTACAAACTCGTCTAAAAAAAAATGATATAAAAAACTATCTGTCAACTCTATGACGGCTGACAGAACACCAATGACAAGCAAATTATGACACCCCCCCTCCCCCTAGCCTGTCACTGACTCGCCATATGACAGGCTGACAACTCCTTAGATTAAGCAATTTGAAGCCCGGTTA
>NC_051414.1:39060010-39060348 GCF_015228065.2 Penaeus monodon
CAAACGAAACAACAACAACAATAACGAAAGTAGTAATACCAGAAAAAGTAATACAAATAAAATAAATAAATAAAGAAAAAAAAAATAATAACAAAAATAACAAGAACAAAAAAAAAATAACAATAACAATCACAACCCTCACCAAGAACAACACTAACATGAACAATATCATTGCAAAACTCGCCCACAGCAAAAATGATCATCATACTAGCAACGCCAACAGCAAGGGTCATAATGATGTGATGATAATGACCATAAGGGTACCATTTAAGGGGGAGGGGAGGGGAGGGGGGGAGTAGATGAG
Source organism: Penaeus monodon (assembly GCF_015228065.2). Classification (NCBI taxonomy): domain Eukaryota; kingdom Metazoa; phylum Arthropoda; class Malacostraca; order Decapoda; family Penaeidae; genus Penaeus; species Penaeus monodon. Next base: position 39,060,315 of record NC_051414.1, read on the forward strand.
TAGATGGGGGAGGGAGTAATAAGGTTTAAGGGAA
>NC_051414.1:39060389-39060505 GCF_015228065.2 Penaeus monodon
ATAATAAGTTGCAGATCAACTCATATAATTAAAGAGAAACTACCCTTTGCAAAAACAATGTTGCACGGCAGGATCTTGCGAGTGTGTAGGGGGACGAGGGAGGCTGGTGGATGCAA
>NC_051414.1:39060903-39061019 GCF_015228065.2 Penaeus monodon
GTTGCATTGTAGCAGAGGCTATAAGAGGAGGGGGTTCAGGTGGGGGGGGGGACAAGAGAAGGAATAACCCCGAAATAAGGACGCCGTAAAAATCCTTCGAGAATCTTCCTGCTCTC
>NC_051414.1:39061502-39061620 GCF_015228065.2 Penaeus monodon
ACGCGCCGGTTTCGTAAAGTGTAAATAACACCTGATTCTTACTTAGCTCTCGACCTAATGGGCGCCGCTTGATTCTTCCTTATTTACGATCAAATAAAACTTCGGGGACAACCAAGCG
>NC_051414.1:39061928-39062159 GCF_015228065.2 Penaeus monodon
TTTACGCCTATTAACTATTTACAGAATAAACAAGTTTCCCGAGAATAGCTTTTATCTCCTTTAAAAGAAAAGGAAAAAAATGAAGGCGTAATTTCTTTTCTTTTTCACTCCCCAAGACAAAAAGACAGAAAAATCGGAATGAAAAACTTTTGACAAAGTTTTAATGTAAACAAGACGATCTGTTTAGCTACCTTCCTCCAAATGAAATCCTGGCGGGTGTGAAACAATTAT
>NC_051414.1:39062272-39062437 GCF_015228065.2 Penaeus monodon
GATCTAGTAATTTATACGCGTCTTTTCCTATTAATTATTTTTTTCTTATTCTTTCGACTCTATTATAAAATCCATGCGCCAGTTTCATGCACAGACAATGAGGTGCTAAAACTCATGACAGGCATTAATTAATCATTCTCCTCTTCAATAATACGCCTCAGAGCT
>NC_051414.1:39062467-39063077 GCF_015228065.2 Penaeus monodon
GCAAGCCGTCTGATTTACGAGAGACCGGTTAATTAAATATAATTTGCGAAAAAAAGTTGATTTTAACAACGGTGGTTCATCTTCAGTTCGGCTGTCAAATCAAGCTTATATCAAGCATTTTTTTCAGCGAGGGCAAGCAAAGGCAAGCAAAGGATAAGACTCTCTCTCTTTATTTTTTTTCATGCAAAGGAAGGGATTTCTATTTAAGCCTTCTTTTTAAAGACTTGATTTGGGAAAGAGGTGGGGGGTGGGGGTGGGGGGGTACATCGAAGACGGGTTTTTCTATCGCTCGGCCAAGATTTTCCTTTTTCTTTTTCTATCGAATCACTTTTTTTTTTTAAGAATCTCCCCTTCTACCGACCTCTCTCTCTCCCTCTCCTTTCCCTTCCTTTCTTCCCTTCTCCCATACCCTCCTTCAATTTTCCCTCTTATCCTTTCCAATCCCTCCCTCCCTCTCCCCTTCTCCCTTCCCCCATTTTCCCTTTCACTCTCCCTCCCTCCCCCCCTCACCCCTTCCCCCCTCCCATCCCTCACCAAGGGGGTCACCTGTAGCTCTGCCTGACGCCCTTCACTTCTAACGCGGCGCACAGGTGTTGACCCCGCCCGCTAA
>NC_051414.1:39063204-39063793 GCF_015228065.2 Penaeus monodon
CTTTCTCGCATATGTCTCTCTCTCCTTCGCTCTCTCGTGCACGGACGGACCGCAGGTGTGTTGGTCTAATCCCTTCTTATCCTCGCAGATGCAAAAAGGATTAAGAGAACTATTGTTTTTTTGTTTTTTTACGTTGATAGTAAACAGGTGTTTTCATGTTCGCCACTCAAAGCTCCTGCTTCTTGCGTACTCAACTAAATAAACACATAAATAAACAAATGGACATATAAATAAATAAACCAATAAAATAATAAAAAAAGTGTTCTCCCCAAATCCCAGAGACGCCAAGAAAACCTTACGAAAGGGGACGCGAGCATGGACACGTCTTTGCCTGTGAAAATATGTACGCAAGTAAAATATGTACGTATGTGCGTGTCCGCGTGTACGTCCGGGTGTATCCGCCGTTCTATAACTTGAATAAAACAGCGACACTTGGCACAAAGAGCGGGCGAGCGAGTGGCTGGTATGTGGGAGTGACACATACCTGCCAGCGAATATGCCCGAGTCAATACCAATGACACCAAACGCCTGACACGGACAATCAATACAATCACTACTGCCGAATGCACACTCAGGGCCACCTGGCACT
>NC_051414.1:39064045-39064304 GCF_015228065.2 Penaeus monodon
GACAGACACAGATCCCCCACAGCTGGCCAGACCTAATACGCCACCACCTGATGCCATACTTTCACCCACTAATCTGCCAGCTACCGAAGGGGTCGCGGCCGGTGATGGGTGGCCCAGGTGGCGCTGATGAGGGCCCTGGGTGAAGAATGGACAAGCGCGATAGAAAAAGCGACAGGTGAAGTCAGGTGACGTCTGCACCGCCGCTAGGTGAGTGCTGCGGCTTGGGAATTCTTACGGTATTTGCTTCTTTCAGTCCCTG
>NC_051414.1:39064516-39064673 GCF_015228065.2 Penaeus monodon
GTGTCTTACAGAGAGTACAGACCCTCTCTTTCTCATATATACTTGAAAACCAAAGGCTTATTCCTTTCCCAAGCGGTTATCGTAATCGGTCGGAAAAAATGGCTAAACAACTCACCCTACCCCCTCCCCCCCTTTTCCCCGCCCACGCTTAAAGTGT
>NC_051414.1:39064728-39064936 GCF_015228065.2 Penaeus monodon
AATACTGTTCAATAGCACCTAATATGCGGTCAAATTCGACCAAAATTCAATTTATTTTCTTCCCCCCCCCACCCCTTCTTTCAACCTCCCCCCCCCCCCACACGTCGTCAGACATCTGGTGGTGCAAGAATCGCTGACATCACCCGAAGTCCAGACGTCAGCTACGTATCAGAAGGCGGGTAATAACTGGAATAACCATAAACAAATA
>NC_051414.1:39065336-39065446 GCF_015228065.2 Penaeus monodon
AAAATAAAAGATTAATAACAAGTTCTGGAATGTTCTTTGTCTAACCATTATCATACCTTTCGGATGGTAATTAATAACCCCCACCTACCCCCCCCCCTCCCCTTATTCAC
>NC_051414.1:39065827-39065907 GCF_015228065.2 Penaeus monodon
TCATCAACTTCCCTCCTTCCCCTTGCCCTCCCACACCCTCCCCCGTTCCCCAGCGCCTTCTCTCTACCCCACAGGAGGCG
>NC_051414.1:39065995-39066067 GCF_015228065.2 Penaeus monodon
TATACGTAGGGGGTGGTGGGCGTGTGGGAAAGGTGACAACGGGCGGTGCAGGCTTTGAGAATGGGAGGAAAT
>NC_051414.1:39066239-39066381 GCF_015228065.2 Penaeus monodon
CGTGCGAATCGCCTACTCTAACAAGCAACAACGGCATAACACACCCCACCACGCTGAAGGATTTCCTTTATTGATTCCTCGCCCCATTATTTCAGATTATCAAAACAAAACAAAACAACCCCCGCCATCATCTCTGATTCCC
>NC_051414.1:39066452-39066725 GCF_015228065.2 Penaeus monodon
TCTTTTCTTCCCGTCCGCCGCTGCCACTGCGTCTCTCTCGCTTCACTTCCGTTCGCCGGGAATTTCCTCCTGAAGAAGACGCCGCCGTTAGCTTCGCCTTTTGTAAACCTGTAAATCTGTAAATTTTCGGCTTTATTTTGCCCCCCCCCCCCCCAGCGTCTCCACCATGATCTATTTCACTTTGCAATTGTTCTTGCAAAGGAGAGAGAGAGAGAGGTCAACAGCAGACTCCCTCGTCCGTATGCAAATCAATTTCCAGGTGGGTCATTTTCG
>NC_051414.1:39066818-39066937 GCF_015228065.2 Penaeus monodon
CGCGCGCGCGTGCGTGTGCGTACGTATGACTTGCTTACACTATCCTTTCCTTACAAACATCATTTGCTTATATGTGTTTTTACCCCCACCTCCCACCCCCCCATCCTTACCCTATACCA
>NC_051414.1:39067012-39067183 GCF_015228065.2 Penaeus monodon
CTCTGCCGCTCGCCTCGCAGGAGATGACCAACAGCCATTCCCTGATCACATGCCCTGGATTTATAGGCTGGTAAATACACACTCCACGGACCGAAACATGCCATTCCCCTCGCGCTACAAACACAAGCGGGAGGAGGAACACACACGCACGTATAAACAGACAAGGGTGCT
>NC_051414.1:39067493-39067560 GCF_015228065.2 Penaeus monodon
TTTCCCCTCCATTGCCCCCTAACCCCCCCCCCCCATTCCCTCCAACAAAGGCCATCTGTATCAGGGT
>NC_051414.1:39067598-39067695 GCF_015228065.2 Penaeus monodon
AAATCTCGTTCTTCGCGGTAGCTTCCAAACCACTAAACCAGCATAATTTCCCTTTGTTACGGTAATTAGAACATGACGCCAAAAACAATGAAAGGTA
>NC_051414.1:39067999-39068260 GCF_015228065.2 Penaeus monodon
TGGTGTATGCAGGTATTAAAACTTTAATGCGTGCCTTTAAAAACGTATTCGTGGATTCGTCGTGCGTTCGTACCAACAACACAGAGGATTCGTTCGTGCGTTCGTACCAACAACACAGAGGATTCGTTCGTGCATTCGTACCAACAACACAAACTACACATCCCTCAGAACACACCTCCACACCACCCTCTCTCAACCGCCACACCAACACGACAACAACGCACGCACAATCAACACACATTTCCACATTTTCTCATACAA
>NC_051414.1:39068294-39068881 GCF_015228065.2 Penaeus monodon
GCAGCCAAATGGCATTACGGTCCATGCGCTCGACTCCCTTAAGAATGTGGGAGAGAGTGTGGGTGACGCACGCATACACACGCACGCATACACACGCGTCTTCTCCCCCCCCCCTTCGCCCATCCCCCTTTCTCCTTCTCACCCTTTCCATTTTCTCATGCTTTCTCCTCCGTCCTCTCTCATCCCTCCTTCCCCTCATTCCACTCCGTGTTTTCCTTATCCTCTCATCTCTCTCTCCTTCCCTTTTATCACCTTCCTTTACCTTTCGTCTTCTTTTAATCTCCCCCTCCTATTCCCCGTTCGCAATCCCGTTTCTCTACCTCCCCAATTCCTCCCTCACCCATTCCCCCCTTTTCCCCAATATTCCTCAACCCCTTCACCTTTTCCTTTAAACGCTTCCCTCCCTCTCGCTCCTCCACCCCACCCCCCATTCTCCGTTGCATTGCCACCCGAGCAATTGCACAAAAGCGGTAAACATAAACACACAGTGGGGAGAGGGGGGGAGGGGGTTGTCGGCGCCCCCATTAAAGCGAAGTACAATACTGAGACTTTTTTTTTCCTCTTTTTTCATTATCCTTTTAAATTTC
>NC_051414.1:39068921-39069177 GCF_015228065.2 Penaeus monodon
GAAGGCGTCATCTGGCTTCCTCCTTCGAAAGGGCAATAGACGAAGTGACTGGTCTATGCCAGTAATAAAATATGCAAAAACCATTAAACTAATTTCAACAGCAATAGACAAACCAATTCTACTCGTAATAAAATCCCTCTAACTCTTATAATAATACCACAAAGTATTTCATTACTAATATTCACCATCGTTTTCTTCATAATTGTTTTCATCACCATCGCCTATACAAGAATCCAATTATTTGACAACAGATTCC
>NC_051414.1:39069304-39069401 GCF_015228065.2 Penaeus monodon
TCGACGTAAATAACAAAACCGATAACCCCAGCCGTGCATACATTACATCGCCACAAATACATGGAAATGATGACCAAATTCCATGTAACACTGGCCT
>NC_051414.1:39069488-39070436 GCF_015228065.2 Penaeus monodon
CCTATCTATTTTCTTCATTATATACTTTTCGTTATTAATTCTACTATTGGCCATGTTTACAACGTCCTTCACCTGTCTATCTACACACGTTGAACTCGCGGCGGCAGAGACATGCAGATTGATAGCATGGGGGGAAGGGGATATCGTAGAGGGGAGGGGGAGAAGGGGATAGTGGGGAGGAGAGGAAGTGAGGAGGGAGATGGAAGGGGAGGGGAGGTTTGAGGAGGGAGATGGGAGGGGAGGGGAGGTAGGAGGAGGGAGAGGGGAGGGAAGGAGTCAGGAGGTGGTAGCAGCCCGGCCACTTGCTTTTACCAGCTTCAGGGTATGAGTGCCCCAGAATTGAGAAGGGAGAAGGGGAAGTGGGGAGGGGAAAGGGGGAGAAGGGGAGGAGAAAAGGGAAGGGGAGGAAGTGGGGAGGGGAAGGAGGAAGGGGAGGGGAATGGGGAAGGGAAAGAAGGGGGAAGGGGAAAGGGGTAGGGAAAGGGGGAGAAGGGAAGGAGGGGAAAAAGGAAGAGGAGGAAGTGGGGAGAAGAGGAGAAGGAGAGGAGTGGGAGAAGTGAAAGGGGAGAAAAGTGGAAGGGAAGGGAGAAGTAAGAAGGGGAGGAAGAGAAAGGGAGAAGAAAACATGGAGAAAGGGGAGAGGGGAAGAAAATAAGACAAAAGAAGACATGAAGAAAGGGGAGAGGGGAAGAAAATAAGACAAAAGAAGACATGAAGAAAGGGGAGAGGGGAAGAAAATAAGACAAAAGAAGACATGAAGAAAGGGGAGAGGGGAAGAAAATAAGACAAAAGAAGACATGAAGAAAGGGGAGAGGGGAAGAAAATAAGACAAAAGAAGACATGAAGAAAGGGGAGAGGGGAAGAAAATAAGACAAAAGAGGGAGTGGGTGACATTACGTTACCTTGTGCGTGACGTGAATGAATGTGTGGCTGAAATTCTGAAATTCT
>NC_051414.1:39070468-39070657 GCF_015228065.2 Penaeus monodon
AAGAGGTTTTGCGTTAAGTGCATGACCTGTTTCTTGCAGTTACATACCATGCACGTTCAACTGGGTTTTAATATACCAGTCGAGTATAAACTGTTTTATGACAGACCGACAAGGGATCTGTCTGTCATAAATTCGACATCAGCAATAATAACAGTGCAGTGTTGCTGTTTTGTTGCTGTAATCAGGATA
>NC_051414.1:39070970-39071177 GCF_015228065.2 Penaeus monodon
CCATGATGAAGACGATAAAAACAACGACAACAACAAACAAACAGAAGAAAAAACAGGAATAAAAATGAGAGAAGAAAAACGCAAAGGAACTTCGGAAGTTGCGGAAGTGTTCAGCCGACACTTCAGCTCTTGGTTTCTGAAATTCCTTCAGCCCGGGTCCTTTCAGCGAGGCGCGAGAAGGAGCGAGATAAAGCGAGAGTGAGTTGA
>NC_051414.1:39071499-39071745 GCF_015228065.2 Penaeus monodon
CCAAACCTCCCGTCGACCGAGGGAGCAGGAAGGCGGGGCCAGAGGGGGATGGCTGTATGGCAATATGACAGACCCGCATAACTGAGCTCCTGTTAACCTGTCAAGTAAACCTAATCACTCCCCACCACAACCACTTTGCAACAACACGAGGCTTCCGGAACCCTCTCGCTCGCCCTCATCGTTGTCTTCCTCTTGTTCTCTTTCGTTGGGGGTTTCAGGCTCTTTCCGGCTGTCCGAATTATCCAT
>NC_051414.1:39071978-39072334 GCF_015228065.2 Penaeus monodon
CAGGAAGGAACAATCTCTCTGCCGCCATTGTATGGGTCAAGCCTCCTCACACAAAAAATAGCCGTGTCCTTCTAAAAGAAAAAAAAATCTATTTATAAACCCATTGCCGACCCGGCGTTCCTTCGATAATTCCCAAATTCCTTTTTTTTTCTTATTAATTCCCACATTCGTTTTTTTTTAGTTAATTCCGACATTCCCATTTTCTTTGAGCGGCCGCGCCCACGAAACACATAAACAAGACCCGAGCGAGATTAAATCACGTCGTATTTCCTAAACATATTTCACGCCTCGATCTGAGACGCGCTATAAAAAGGTAGCTGCGCGTATATTAACAGTATCATTGTGATCTGTCAAGA
>NC_051414.1:39072898-39073143 GCF_015228065.2 Penaeus monodon
CCTCTGCTCGGAAACCCCATCCATCTCGCTCTTCCATGCCTGTAACTCCGCTTAAATATATGATATGGAGCAGCTTCTTCAGGAGGTCGGGATATTGATGTGGCCTTCGGAAGGATTGAGTTACCTGGTTACGTGTCTTGCTACGGGTCTGTTATATAACTTTATTTCTCTTGCGATTTTTTTCTCTTTTTTTCGTTTCTTCGCTTTATTTCTGCTTTCTCTTTCTCTCTCTTTTGGCTGGCTGG
>NC_051414.1:39073446-39073602 GCF_015228065.2 Penaeus monodon
ACAGACCAACGGAAACCAGCCATTTCTCATTCCTTCAGGTATCCTACGCCAAGATATATGGCTCCCCCGCGGGCTGCACGCTTGGGGGCAGGTGTGTCCACTCGCTGCCCGGTGTCCATAACTCCAAAAACGATGTTTACCATTTGTCTTTCGCTC
>NC_051414.1:39073678-39074385 GCF_015228065.2 Penaeus monodon
TCTTCTTCCTCGTTTGCCTTTCCGTTTCGCATTTTTTTTCGTTTGTGTCTCATTTCCTTTTTTTTTTCTTTCAGTTATATTTGCGTTTTTTCCCCCTCGCTTATCCTTCCGTTTCGCATCTCTTTCATCTGTCTCTCCTTTTCTTTTTTTCTTTTCTTTTTTATTTCTTTTATTTGATTTCCTTTTTTTCTTTTCATTTTTTATCCCTCGACTTATCCTCTCCGTTCGCATTTCTTTCGTTCGTCTTTCGCTCCTTTCTTTCTCTCTTCTTCCTCGCTTATCCTTCCTATTCGCATTTTATTTCGTTTTTCTCTCGTTCATCTTTCTTTCTTTTATCTTATCTTTTATATTTTCCTTTTTTCCCTTTTTTATTTTCGTTTTTCCTTTTTCTTGTATTTCTCGCTTATTTCGTTCTTTTATCTATTTTGGGCTCCTTTTCTACCTCCTTTTATCATTTATATTTATATTTCTTCATTCATCTTTCTATCTGTATTTCTTCATTTATCTTTCGTTCCTTCTTCCTCCCTTACTCCCTTTTATCGCATTTATTCATATATCTTACTCGTTTCTTCATCCATCTTCATCCTTTCCTATCTTTCTATTCGTTTATGGGTTATGTTTTCTTGTTTGTCGTTTGTCATTCCTTCGTAATCCCTTCTCTTATCCCTTCCTTTCTCTTTCCCTCTTTCTTCTTTTTATTGACATTT
>NC_051414.1:39074774-39075469 GCF_015228065.2 Penaeus monodon
CTTTATCCATACTTCCCTCCCTATTTCCCTTCCTCGTCAAACCAAGAGCGAAAATTACGTTACTCGACTCCCCTGGCTACTTATTTTGACCGGAGCCCCGCCCACTACCCTTCAAAAAACCACGCCCCCTTCCGGTCAGTAACATTCAAAGATCCAAATGACAATTGTATTCACATTATTTCTTTCTTTTTTTATCTCTTTCTTTTTTCCTTCCCTTCTCTCCCTATTTTTGTTCTTTTTATTTTTCCCTTCCATCTCCGTTTTCTCTTTTTTTTTCGCTTCCCATTTTCTCTTTTTTTTTCCTTTTCCTCTCCATTTTCTCTCCTCTTCCTTGCCATCTCCTTTTCTCCCTTTGTTTTCTTCCTTTTCCTCCCCATTTTCTCTCTCTCTTCTTCCCTTCCCTCCCCATTTTCACCCATTTTTCCCCTTTACCTCCCTTTTTTTCCTTCCCTTTCCTCCCTTTCTTTTTCTTCATTTGTCCCACCTTTCTTTATTTCATTTAAAATTCCCAAAGACCAATTTCGTAATTTCGAATTCTCTACGGACACTCGCCATCACAAACCGTCGGGGCAAATTGCATGAGTTTGGTCATGCGAATTCATGACCATAAAAGGAAAGGGAGAGATTTTCAAGGAAGGAATAAATATATTGAAGGTTATATATTTTTGTAATATTATCATCTCTACCCAGAAGAA
>NC_051414.1:39075550-39075615 GCF_015228065.2 Penaeus monodon
CGCACACACATTTTTTTTGGGGGGGTAGGGCTCGGGAGGGAGTTTACTTACGAGTATAATTTCTT
>NC_051414.1:39075641-39075838 GCF_015228065.2 Penaeus monodon
GGAAGAAGTAGAAAGGAAAAAAAATAGGCCTATATATCTCACATAACCGACGCCTAACCTCATTACCTGACCCAACCCCATATTTAACCCCCACTTTGGCCTGCCGTAACCCACCCTCTCCATCCCTTCTCCACTAATCCTCCGCATCCTCCACCTACTCCCTCCACCTACTCCACACTCCACGCCTATGCCTTTCA
>NC_051414.1:39075860-39076231 GCF_015228065.2 Penaeus monodon
AACACACTCCACAGCGATTCCGTTCCACTCTGTTCTCCTCCACAACATACCCCTACAATACACACCTTCCAGTCACCTGTATCTTCTACCACACCTTCTACACTCCCACACGCCATTCCTCCACCTCTAACCCCCCTCCAAACTTCATTCCACCCCCTCCACGCCCCATCCCACCCTTCCACAACAAACCCCACACTTCATATTCTTCCGCCTCCACCCCACATCCCTAACCCCTCCATACCCTCCCCATCCAACACCCATACCCCCTCCCATCCTCACACCCACACCCCACACCCCCTCCCATCCCCACACCCATACTCCCTCCCCAAACCCACACCCCTCCCATCCCCCACCCCACACCCCCACCATTC
>NC_051414.1:39076407-39076594 GCF_015228065.2 Penaeus monodon
AAAAAGCAGCCATGGCCTCCCTGTCCTTAGCTTCCCGCCCGTCAATTTGCCCGAAGTCATTTCCATTAACCGAAGGAAGATTATGCGCGGAGAACAGGTGGGAAAATGGCCTCTATTGTGATAAATTCCCCGAGCTTCACTACCGGGCAGCGAAGGAGGGAGCGTGTGTGTAAGACTTTTTTCCCTT
>NC_051414.1:39076649-39076759 GCF_015228065.2 Penaeus monodon
TTCGGGAGGTCTTGTCTTTTGATTTCTCTGTCTTCCTTTTTTTCTCTCTCTCGTACTGTGGTTCTTTTACGCTTTCTTCTTTTTAATTTTTGAATTTCGTCTTATATTTC
>NC_051414.1:39077153-39077252 GCF_015228065.2 Penaeus monodon
AAAGCCATTCCGTCACGCAGAAGACGTAAAGATATTCCGAGATCTTAAGCTGAACAATAGTTGGCACAAGTTTCAAGATTTTTCTTTCTTAGACTCTCG
>NC_051414.1:39077457-39077521 GCF_015228065.2 Penaeus monodon
CGTGTCCCTTCCCCCCCACCCCCCCCCTGGGCGTCCAACGTTTTCTTTTTCGCATAATTTTCGT
>NC_051414.1:39077797-39078302 GCF_015228065.2 Penaeus monodon
TAGCAGCCTCGACGAGAGCCTCAAGACGCCATCTATCCGCCGTCAGGAGCACCACGGCCGCCGGAGGACAACAACAACAAACATGGCGAGCGGCGTTTCGAATCTTGCTCCGGCCATGATTCATCAGCTGTGGCCATTGCGAGGGGCATGTGGGAGGGGCATGTGGGAGGGGCATGTGGGAGGGATATTTGGGAGGGGCATGTGGGAGGGGCATGTGGGAGGGGTATGTAGAGAAAATGGGGGTAGCCTATGTGAAAAAGGGGTATGTAGGAGGGAAGGTGGGTAGGGGTATGTGGGGAAGGAGGGGGTATGTAGGAGGGAAGAGGGAGGGATATGTGGGGATGAGAGGAGGGGTATGAGGGGGAAGGAGGGGGTATGTAGGGAGTAAGAGGGGGTAAGGGAGGGGTAATGGAGGGTAGAATGAGGTAGGCAAAGGCAGAGAAAGATGGAGAGGAGGAGAATTATCCCATTACCTTAACAATGATTTCCCCGACATCTGTCATCG
>NC_051414.1:39078333-39078419 GCF_015228065.2 Penaeus monodon
ACCCCACTCCTACTCAAAAACACGACAGCCCGATCCCTCAAACGCACGATCCTCTCTGACTCAACAACCTGAACAACTGCTGCTGT
>NC_051414.1:39078699-39078976 GCF_015228065.2 Penaeus monodon
GAGGGCGCAAAAGGCGTCGCAGGAAGTGCGCGACGAGATGGAATAACGAACGCCCTCCCTGAGAACTCACGCTTACCCGAAGGTCTTGGCTGCCGTCTCCTCAAGCACACATACCCATTTGTCCTTCGTAAATCACGCAGGACACCGACTGGCTGGACGCCCGCCCGCCCTTCGCTCACTTCCCCAACAGGTATTCAATATTCCGACGGCGATTCACCCCCCTTCCCCCACCATGAATCAAATGGTAATGCGCTCGATGTTCCCGACACGACCGACA
>NC_051414.1:39079246-39079352 GCF_015228065.2 Penaeus monodon
TAGACATGCCCCTCGGAGGTGCCGCAGTGCCCCAAGGCTTCCACGCTGCCACAAACAGGTATAAGCTACCTGTTTTTAGCATAAAAAATACGCCAAATTCAGTCAT
>NC_051414.1:39079468-39079565 GCF_015228065.2 Penaeus monodon
AACCAACACAGAATCCCACGCTCCCCGGCTCTGTCACACGGTTGGTCACGCGCGCTGAACCTCTGTGTGTACACGGTAGGTATAAGTACACCAGACA
>NC_051414.1:39079604-39079763 GCF_015228065.2 Penaeus monodon
AAGAGACGCGGGTTACAAGATGTTACGCCAAAAACCTGAGAAACTGGCACCACCTCCTTAGTCTGGAGTGCAATTGGAAGAGAGATATGGCGATCCTTGTGGCGTCCTTACGCTACTATTCTTGTAAGTCTTTTCCATCCCTCCATATGTGTCTATGTC
>NC_051414.1:39080007-39080407 GCF_015228065.2 Penaeus monodon
CCCATTCCAAAATCATATCCAAATGCACAGAAAACATCGCCATGAACTTTTAACACTTAAAAAAAAAACGTTGCTCGCATGGCCCGAAGCATATACTCTCCCCATCAAAAATTCACACCCCTCCCATCCAAAAAGATACAAAAAGATACAAAAAAAAATGCAAAACGGGAATGGGAACCGTCACTGACAACACGAGCCATTCCGAATCCGTTCCCGACGACCACTTTACCCCATGACAAAATAACACGTCTCGACTGTGTTATTTTGGTGTTTGATTCGTCTCGAAAGATGACACAGAAAGCTCTTTTCCAAAACAGCAGTTGCCAGAGAGAGTAAATAAATATATTAAATCAAAGAGGGGGAAATTCAAAAAGAGAAAGAAAGAGAGGAAAAATGGGCA
>NC_051414.1:39080625-39080778 GCF_015228065.2 Penaeus monodon
AAAAAAAATCCAGATCGCCTTTCCGAAGTGGAAGACAAATATCCCGAGGACTTTCCCGCTTGCCCGAACACCCAATAAGGCTCATGGCAGCGGAATGGACATGAGCGTTCGGGAAGAGGCGGGTATTATTAGTCATGACCAACCGTGTACAGT
>NC_051414.1:39080888-39080961 GCF_015228065.2 Penaeus monodon
CTAGGTAATTTGAAATAACTAGGTTAGGGAGATATTAAAAAATAATAAAGGAAATGAGAATTAGAGTGTGAAT
>NC_051414.1:39081049-39081141 GCF_015228065.2 Penaeus monodon
AGGGGGGGAGGTCTTTTCGACTTTCTTATACCTCCCTGTTTGTTTTTTGGGCTGCTCCCTCCTCCACTGAGAGTAAATAAATATATTAAATC
>NC_051414.1:39081370-39081577 GCF_015228065.2 Penaeus monodon
TGTATCTTTTTTTTCTGTATCTGTTACATACACACCTCTGCTTTTGAAAAAAGCGAAGACGAGGACCAGAAGGTTACATAATTTAACAACAAAGCACATTGATAATCTTTTGCCCGCGTTTCTCCCGTTCCCGTTTTCGTTCGCGCAATCCCCGGAGGAGAAACTCCTACATTCTTTGAAAAAATACTAATAACAGACTCTCCATCT
>NC_051414.1:39081927-39081995 GCF_015228065.2 Penaeus monodon
CTACACACATCGCGCGGGGATAAATGCCGTAAGATAAACTCCACCAAGTCGCCATTTTTCTTTTGAAA
>NC_051414.1:39082204-39082324 GCF_015228065.2 Penaeus monodon
TGAGGGACGACAGGAAGGTATGAGAAGGAAAAAGGGGAGAGAGAGAGAATGACTGAGGGCATCCGAAGGTTGGTTCCTCAAGGAGTAGAGCAAGCCGTTCCTCAAGGACCTAGACACACG
>NC_051414.1:39082473-39083002 GCF_015228065.2 Penaeus monodon
GCACGGATTCCCAAACGGCCCTTCTTAAAGTGGCCCCGGGGACCAACACCCGGCCGCGGCAGCCTCGCAAATCTCCGGCGGGATGAATGCGCCCTCACTCTCCCTGTGACGCGGGTCCTGCCTCGCCGATCCCTCCTCCGCGTCCTTCCCCGTCCTTCTCTCTCTAATCCTTCTCCCTCCTTTCCAACTTTTCTTCAGCCTTCGCTCCTATGATCCCTTTCTTTTATCCTTCTCTCTGTCTCTTCCTTCCCTCCATTCATTCCCACCTTCCTACTTCTCTCTTCATATCGTCATCCTCTCTCTCCTTCGCCCTCTATGCCCCCCCTACCTCCTTCCCTCCATCCCTCTCCCCTCCCACCCACCCTTCCTTCCCTCCATCCCACCCACCCTCTCTCCCTCCCACCTTCCCTCCCTCTCTCTCTTTTCTCTATGGCCTCTGACCCTCATGAATGAACAGGTTATTCACGGTTACTCACGGTACTTAACGAGTAAACTCTTTGGCTTGTTGGGGTGTCACGCATGACCAAGT
>NC_051414.1:39083024-39083221 GCF_015228065.2 Penaeus monodon
TAGAATGATAGAATGAGGGGCAAAAACACACTGGGAAGGGGGGGAGGGGATGGGGAGACTGGGGGGAAAGGGGTGGGAGAAAGGGGGAGGAAGGAGAGGGGAGAGGGAGTAGGGGGAGGTGGAAGAAGCAGAAAGACACACTGCATAGCGGTGGGTTATTCTTATTCAAAAAGCTTTTGTGCCGCAGCCATTCAGAA
>NC_051414.1:39083523-39083637 GCF_015228065.2 Penaeus monodon
TCGAAAAAGGACCATTCACCCGCACTCTTCACCGAACAATACCTACACCCAAAAAAAGAATTTCAAAAAATCACACACAAAATGCAAGCAACATTCTCCACCGAAAAAAGACAC
>NC_051414.1:39083685-39083824 GCF_015228065.2 Penaeus monodon
TTTACTGCACATTGATGAGCGCTAACTAACGAAAGCAACGCCGCCCCGCAAACGAAACAAAAAATCAGAACCGGATGGAAGATCAGATATGCCTGCGACCAGCGATTCCCACTCGTCGGACTGCCATAAAACACGCACA
>NC_051414.1:39084552-39084844 GCF_015228065.2 Penaeus monodon
CAGCTGGAAGTCAGCGAGACCGGTTGTGTTAGGGGAAAACTGAATAATAATGAAAGAGATTGCAGGAGAAAGTGGCAAGTGCTGGTCTATATGGACAGGCGCACTTTAATCCCCACGAATAATTAGGAAGCAGATTAAAAATGGACGAGTTATCCCTCGGACTTCATCTCTTGCTAATTATCTGTGCAAGGACGGGAGTGTCTCTGTGTCGCCGCGTATGCTTTATATATAAACCTACGGACGTCGTGGTGAAGTATAATATAACGTGTGATGTAATGAAGTGTGTAGTTAT
>NC_051414.1:39085139-39085252 GCF_015228065.2 Penaeus monodon
TCACCCGAGGAAAAGACGCGTCGAAATAAGAGCGAGCGCGGCCCACGGCACTTCATAACTTCCCCGGCAGCCTCTAAGTTCAGAGCTATCCCCACTCGCCACCCCCTCCAGCC
>NC_051414.1:39085528-39085674 GCF_015228065.2 Penaeus monodon
GCACCATCAGGTACCCCCCCCCCCCCAACCTCCGTCCTCCAACCTCGCGACGCCCGAGCTCGGTATCATCCCCATCAGCTGTCAGTCGCCGAGACCTTTTGGTCCTTAGAACTGGTCGCGCGATTCGCTTCCAGGAGACCCCGGCG
>NC_051414.1:39085931-39086268 GCF_015228065.2 Penaeus monodon
TTCACGTAATCTTCCCTCCCTCGTTCCTCCCGACATAGACCTACTCCATTCGCACACGAGAAAAAACACATTATTAGTATTGCCATTATCATTTTTAATTCGTGGGCATTTCGAACTTATAATTAACCCAGCCGTCACCTCCAACCATAAAACACAAGAACCGCGGCCTATAATGACGACCAGACGACTCACGAAAGACTACCACCGCCATCTTTAATCCTGTCCACGTCCACTCCCTGGCCTTTTCTCGTATCTTCTTATTCTCTCCTTCTCGTTCACATCCAACGAACTAGTCTCCTTCTCTTTCTCCCCATACTGTTTTTTTCCTCTTATTTTC
>NC_051414.1:39086339-39087336 GCF_015228065.2 Penaeus monodon
AAATGAAGCTAAAAAGAAAAGAAAAAGAGAAGGAGGACCAGGAAGAAGAGGAACAAGAGAAGGAGGAAGAGGAGCAAGAAAAGAAGAAAAGGAAGAAGAGAAGGAGCACGAGAAAGAGGAAGAGAAGCAAGAGAAAAAAAACAGAAGCAATAAAAAGAGGAAAAGATTGACGATAACCAAGAGCAAAGGCAGTAAGAAGCGAGAGAGAAAGCAGAGGCAAGGAGAGGCCCCGTGGCATCCGAGTCGAGCCGAGAGCCGAGAGGGTATGATGCCCAGGAACAACGGAACACGACCTGACACTCGGGGCAGCCCACGTTCCTGGTTCCCTTCTGCCCCCACGTTCCTGGTTCCCTTCTGCCCCCACGTTCCTGGTTCCCTTCTGCCCCCACGTTCCTGGTTTCCTTCTGCCCCCACGTTCCTGGTTCCCTTCTGCCCCCACGTTCCTGGTTCCCTTCGGCAGGTAGCTCGGCTGATCTCCCGACGCGATAACCTGTCTGACACACGTTTCTGTATTATTCAAAAGCGAATGAAAAAAAAATCAAAAGAAGTCGATGTTTAGTGACCAAAAGAGACGCAAAAATTGATACTTTTTAGCTGAGGGGAAGAATAAGATTTCTGATCTAGTGACACTTCCTATACTGAAATGATTAATACCTATCTTTGTTTATCACTATTATTATTTACTTTACCTTATTCTATCTATTTTATCTTTCACAGGCTGAACTAACTGCGTGCGGGACTGTACAAAAATCTAATTATTAGGCTGTCAGGCATTTTTCTACTTTTTCCCCCTTCCTTTTTTCCCGCTTTGACACTCACTGGATGAACTTACTGTCAACTGTCGTGTACTATTTACTGTTATAGAGTATGCCATTTGCAAAGTTTTTTGCTCTCTTTTTTTATCACTACGTATATGCCAAAAGAAAATATATGACGATTCAGACCAACTGCCATAAGAACAAATCTGTCTTGCTAACACAATTCCTCCTCTCCGCAG
>NC_051414.1:39087372-39087515 GCF_015228065.2 Penaeus monodon
CAATGAATATTCCCCACATCTTCACGAACCCCTTTAAAATGTTTTAAATTAACATTTCATACTTACATCATGAAGTCACAATAGGTTCAAAAGAATACTCCCCAAAATTCTTTCCCCTTCACAAAAGTGCACAAAAAATTAAA
>NC_051414.1:39087590-39087728 GCF_015228065.2 Penaeus monodon
CACTCCAGATCCAAGCATAGGCCTACATTTCCAAAACACAAAACACCCCCACGTAAAAAAAAATAATAATAATAACACAAACAAAATACACAAAGATCACCGATCTCTAACAAGTCAATTTCTGAAAGACTCCATTTC
>NC_051414.1:39087800-39087913 GCF_015228065.2 Penaeus monodon
CTGACAACACAACACAATTGCTCTCCCCTTGACTTTACAATAAAAAATACGATAGCTTTTTCAGTCTTCTTGATGCTACACACATTCTAACGTTATATCTCGAGGCTAAGGGA
>NC_051414.1:39087970-39088876 GCF_015228065.2 Penaeus monodon
AAGGGAGGTGATAAAGATAGAGGAAGGGAAATGAAGGAGAGAATAAAGGAGATGGGGAGAGAATAGATAAAGACGATGGATGATAGATGACGAGTAAAATAAGAGAGAAGGAATGTGAAAGAATAAAAAAAAAACATGAAAGGGGGAGAATAAACTAAGAAACGAAAAAATTAGAAACGAATAAATTAAAGACAGTGAAAGGCAGAAAACCAAAACAAGACCAAGAAAATAAGTGACAATCTAAGAAGCTGAAGATGAGAAGTTGAAAAGAAAAGAAAATTTCACAAAACCTTTTCTTTCTCTCTCTTTCGCACACTTCATTATCCGAATAACGTAGACGAAGCATAGTCCTGAATAGAATATGAAAATAAATACACCAACACAATTTTTATCTTATGTATACATTTGCATTTCAAATGTAGTGGAATTTTATCACAAACACGTGTAGGGGATAATATACTCACATCATGAAGCATAACCTGGTGATAAATCGCGGTGTTGATCTTGCAGATAGTAAAATCCACGGATTGCAATATAATTCACTTGTAAAATCAACTTTAAAAAGTAACCAATAATATTATTTCCACTCTGTCACCGTACAAGTTAAATCCTGCGGTAATTTATATATATATTTCTTTTTCAACTATTTAATTACCGGTCTGGATTTTAATGGCTTACTATTCACTTTGCAGTTATGCTTCACAGATATATATTGGTTTCAGTGTAACACGATTTTCTTTTGTGTGATAATTTTGAACACACGTGGTTGGGCGCGGGTGATCGGAGGCCAGCACGAGGAGCGGCAGCCTTCCTCTCTCACAGTCAGATCCACACTGTCGCTGAGGTTGTCATACTGAGGCTACTACCATGAGAGATTTTCGGGTCACGCGCGTTGAATTCACCAAT
>NC_051414.1:39088908-39089746 GCF_015228065.2 Penaeus monodon
TAGTATTATGTGAAATGGTAGGCATATATAAGAATCGAAGCACGTGTTTCGGGTCTTTATTAAACGAACTCATTATGGAATTAAGTAATTGGAGGTTCAATGATCGTACGTCTGGCCGCGCGGTCGACGTCAGAGATGTACTCGGTAATTCGCAACAGAGTTAGTCCCGCTGAGGCAGTTGTCTGGGGTGGATGCGTTCGCCTAGGTTGCGGTATATGTTAACATTCCACTCTGATTTTCCCAAAAAATCACACCCGTAATTCGTATACCTCCATTCGGCTGTCAAGATTATAATGATATACTTATCATTTACGTGCTAAGATCGGGCGATTCTGATTTAAACACGATTTACATACGGATACGTTTAAAGCAGAAAAATATTTTCTTTGTCTTCCACGCCAATGATATACAGCGAGTCATAAAGTTCCGGATGATATTTCTGCTCGTCCCCCCCAAAAAAATATCAGGTTCGGCACTGCATCAAAGCCTTAGCGAAAATAACAAGTATGCAAAATCACATTTCCTCATTTCAATTTCCAGAGAAAAGAGATATCCATCTCTTTGATCGAATTACTCGGGACATTTACCAAGACTATATATATTTTTTTAAAGATGAAAAAATGCGCCATAATATAAAAAAGAGAGGAAAACGCGAGCAATTGCGTTAATGTTGCTGACTTCTGAAAATATAACATACTAACAGTTTTTTAGGATCTTGAGATGAACCTGCGATTTTCTGGCAGGGAAGCAACGCGTGTTTGCTAAATGAGCCAATGGAATTTTTTTTTTTTTTTTGAGTTTTGAGTCGCTGGTGAATTTTGGGTGAAATTCTGTGAAT
>NC_051414.1:39090371-39090495 GCF_015228065.2 Penaeus monodon
GCCCTACTCTGCAAGACCAGGGTCACATTGTAATAATCTGCTGTAGAGTGCATTGTCAACACTATTGCATTGCAGTTATGAATCAAGTGTAAACGCGCCATCCATTTAGCAATCTCGCCCTACC
>NC_051414.1:39090630-39090783 GCF_015228065.2 Penaeus monodon
ATAATTCCTTAATTTAATGTTTATTATTGTTATCTATATTATCTTCATTCATCCTCATTTTATCATTCACTTCTGTCATTATCATTCCCACCAACACTTTTATTCCATATTTCGACAAAGTCTTTTAACCTCTCTACGTTACTTAACACTTTA
>NC_051414.1:39090852-39091044 GCF_015228065.2 Penaeus monodon
GCATATTCGATCCATCTCTACCTTCTCGCAATGGCGACTGATATCCTCAGTTGGATGAGGATCCCATAGCGTCCACAAGGGCAACATGGGCGTGTATTTTCAGCGGGAAAAAGAGACGAGGGACCATCTGCTATATACTTGATTTTATTGGAGCAAAATGGCTCTTTTTATAGCCATGATATTACATAGGCT
>NC_051414.1:39091498-39091683 GCF_015228065.2 Penaeus monodon
TGCCAGATGTCATTCCGTGCGGGTCCGGAACAGAACCAAACACGACGGTATTTCTCCGTCTCTCTTTTTTTTCTTTTTTTTTAGACTTGAATTACTACTCGACGTTGGTTAAAGAGCCGACATTCCGGATAATCGTTCCAGAATGCTTTCTATCACTGTGGTATATGGAACGCCTACTTATACCG
>NC_051414.1:39091764-39091899 GCF_015228065.2 Penaeus monodon
AGGGGGAGGGGAGGTTAAGGGGGTGGGGGTTGTATTTTCTTCTTCTGAGATATAAGAAGACATCTGTCGTTTGTCGCATTATCCTCTTGAATAAAACAAGATCATATTCAAATGAGGTGTTCCGGTGCCTGAGAC
>NC_051414.1:39092289-39092651 GCF_015228065.2 Penaeus monodon
TGACCTCCCTCGCCGCCTCACCTGGGGCACGCGTTCGAACGCACGAAGCAGGGCGCGGGGCACGTGCGGCCATGCGTGTGTGAGTGCGAATATGTATGTGTAAGTGCGCCTGCCTCTCGACCCGCTCCTGTGGCTATAATCCGTCACACTAAAAGGAATGATAAGGTTGAATGTTAAAATAGAGGTCATAAAGCCTGAGGGAAAAGATACATACTGTCCGAGAACCTGGCATTACGAGTGACAGATGACATACAAGGTGCACGAGTGGCTTTTCTGTTCCGACGGGGGTCTGTGACCTTGTGCGGCCGTGTCAAGCGCTGGCGGCCTCGAACGTGGGTGTCTGTCAGTGGCTTTTGACCTGG
>NC_051414.1:39092813-39093020 GCF_015228065.2 Penaeus monodon
ACTTGAGG
Organism: Penaeus monodon; assembly: GCF_015228065.2. Lineage (NCBI taxonomy): Eukaryota > Metazoa > Arthropoda > Malacostraca > Decapoda > Penaeidae > Penaeus > Penaeus monodon. Next base: position 39,092,822 of record NC_051414.1, read on the forward strand.
GTATCTGTATGTCTCATACCCCGAGCGTCTTGCAAGCGTGTCTGTGAATATGTCTTTAAATAGTACGTCTGTGAGTATCTTCTAACGTGTATGTGTGTGAATGTGTCACTTAACACGGGCGTCTGTGTGTCCTCTACCTTGTCCTTGCAGTTAATTCTAGTCAGCTACTTGCCCGCTTTTCTAACAAGGTACGTTAACG
>NC_051414.1:39093211-39093385 GCF_015228065.2 Penaeus monodon
TACGATATGAATGAAATATATTAATCATGCATGGAAATGATTACAGAAAGAGAATCTCAGAAAATGAACAAATGTGAGACCGACAGAATGACATTACATGAAAACATAGGTTAATTAAAAATATACATATGGCAAAAAAAAACTACTCTCTTGTTATTTACGAGTACTCCTTAC
>NC_051414.1:39093589-39093944 GCF_015228065.2 Penaeus monodon
CGGGGAAGAGAGACGGTTATGGGAGAAAGAAGAAGAAAGACCGAAAGAAAAACAAGATAAACATACAAAGAGAAAATGAAAGTGAGAAATAGACAAAAACTTAAAAAAAAGATACACAAACATAGAAAGAATAAAGAAGAATCTAAAATGCTCAGAAAAATTAACTGATTTTTTAAAACGACGACCGAGGTGAGCGAGTACGAGAGATTCAAAAAATATATACATTCAAGAAAGCTTTACAAATCCCCCCCCCCATACTCTACCTCTTTGCCCTCCCCCCCCAAACTCTACCTCTTTACCCCCCCTCCCCCCGGTCTCCCACCACCCTACGATTACAGTAGCTATTGGGTTCAAC
>NC_051414.1:39094220-39095171 GCF_015228065.2 Penaeus monodon
CACAGGCATTAGCTCTAATTAACACAGCGGCTGACTTACACACGTACATCAGTCGGAGTTAGAATAGCTCCATTAGTAAGGTTAAATCTCCAAAAATTTTCAAATAACATTTACCGCCTAAATGCATTAACTGATGGATGAATAAGTTAGTGAATACATAAATGAATAAACATACAGAACATAAATATGCAAATACAAAGAACTGGTTTCTGTTTAAAGCTGAAGGCTTGGGCTACCCTACGGCCCGAGGGGGTGGGGGAGAATAGGTGGGGGCAGAGGGAGGGGGTAGTGAATGGGGGGTTAAGTGTAGAGGGTATAGAGAGGGTAGGGGTAAGGAGGGGGTAGGGGTGTTGAGGGGGTAGAGGTTAAGAGAGGGTAGGTGTGAGGAGGGGGTAGGGGCGAGGAGGGGTTAGGGGCGAGGAGGGGGTAGGGGTTAAGAGAGGGTAGGTGTGAGGAGGGGGTAGGGGTGTGAGAAGGGGGTAGGGAGGGGGTAGGGGTTAAGAGAGGGTAGGTGTGAGGAGGGGGTAGGGAGGGGGTATGGTTAGGGTAAGGAAAATTTGTTGGGGTAAGTATAGAGGGTACAGAGGGTGTTAAGGGTAAAGAAGAGGGGGTTGGGGTTGGGGTGAAAGAGGGGCAGGAGGTAGGGAAGAGAGCCAAAGAGGGGGCGGTAGGGGTAGGGGATACATAAGAAGTAGTGGCATGTGAGGGGTATGTGAGAGAGGGTAGGAGCATACGAAAGGGGGTTATGGGTATATAAAAGGGGGGGGGGATAGGTACGCAGTGGGGGGGGGGATGCTACCATTCTCTGACATGTGGTGCCTGGAGGGGGGGGGGTCACGACTGCACTACATAGGCCTACTTGTGAAAAAAAATATGTTCTTGTTTATATTCATAACAACAACGACAGTGATGAAGAAATAGTTTAAAGTTACTAAGATTACAAGTACAGTT
>NC_051414.1:39095537-39095959 GCF_015228065.2 Penaeus monodon
ACAACAACAACACGAACTCTTGCCCAGCATTAAGACAGGTAGAGTAGATGAAGGTAGATAATAACGTCCAAATAAGGTAGTAGATAGCAGCGCAGACTTAAACATGTAATAAAAGTAGATATAAGTTGAGTAGACGTACTAGGATGTAATAGTGGTAGTAGATACAAGACAAAAGATCGTAGAGGAAGTGAAAAAAAATGAGTAACGAAATGAGATAAGAAAGTAGATATAACGTAGATAAATGCGTGCTTAATAATAAATAATAACAAAGTAGATGATGTAGTGTCGTAATAAGAGCAATAGACATGAGGATGTGTAGTAGATTGCATAGATGATTAAGATAGCTGAGAAGTGTGGGACAGTAGATCGCAAAATACGATGCTGGAATGTAATATTAACATACGGAAGCTACTGCATAGTTC
>NC_051414.1:39096293-39096359 GCF_015228065.2 Penaeus monodon
CACGGGCGCTCGAAGAGACACCAAGAGGCGACGAGTTTGCCTAAAGGTGTAAGGTGTATGGGCCAG
>NC_051414.1:39096628-39097115 GCF_015228065.2 Penaeus monodon
AGCTGGCGAGTTCACTCATGAATTTGTATATGGCCAGAGAATCCATTTACAAAGCGTCTATTTACCAACTTTATGCTACAGGCGCAGGCGGACACATCGGCAGATAAAATGATACATACTGTCGAAAGCAAAATGAAAATGCTAATACCCCGTTTCGAAGGCGAAGTTGCAACCCCGCTTTCGCATTGGCAAGCAGGCAGAAAATCATTTAGACATCGCCAAGCCTCTGAAAATAAAGGAGATAATTCAAATGCCATCAAACTATTCATGAGAGTTCGAGCGAGCCTTGCCCGTAATAGATTTAATTGCCTTTGAACTCCGGAACGTAATTCCACATCGCTGAGAATTCCATGTGATTCCGCCTTTCCCGCCGGCTTGACACGCGGAAATTTTGAGGTCGGGGTCAGTCGGTTCACTGTTGTACATACTATATACATGCCGCTCACTGCAGCTGGGGGTTTCGCGTAGCAGGCCAGGTGTGCGGAAC
>NC_051414.1:39098373-39099136 GCF_015228065.2 Penaeus monodon
GTGTCCACTACTGCACTTGAGCAAGAGACTGCGAAAAGCACACAACCGTCGAGTCATAACAAAGAAGTATATATATAAAAAGTCTTCACGTAATGAAAACTAAAGCATTACCTCCTGGTACTCTATTGAGCATTCAGCATGAGAAACACTCAGAGGCAGTTTAACACAGGGACAATGGCGCTGTGAACGTGGCCCCTGTATAGCGGTAGATTAATCCTTTGAAAACTATGATTGAGGAGAAGACTGCTTTCTTGAACTTACAGATTAACTCTTACAAACGCCGCTGAATGGGGGAGGCAGGGGTGGACGAGGCAAGAGTGAACGATGCAAGGGTGGACGAGGCAAGGGTGGACGATGCAAGGGTGGACGAGGCAAGGGTGGACGAGGCAAGGGTGGACGAGGCAAGGGTGGACGAGGCAAGGGTGGACGAGGCAAGGGTGGACGAGGCAAGAGTGGACGAGGCAAGGGTAGACGATGCAAGGGTGGACGAGGCAAGAGTGGACGAGGCAAGGGTGGACGAGGCAAGGGTGGACGAGGCAAGAGTGGATGAGGCAAGAGTGGACGAGACAACGAGGACGAGTCCGGGGGCGGCGGGCGGATAGGAGGCGCGGCGGGGCAGCGGAACGACCGGCGGGGCGCGAACTGAGGAGTCTGCGCGGGGCGGCCGGCGGGGAGCAGTTGGGGATGGCCAGGCGGGCCCACCCCCCGCGCGCTTCAGATGTCTCCGTCCGTCGGTCGGCTCGCGTTTGGGCATGGCCGCGGG
>NC_051414.1:39099486-39099684 GCF_015228065.2 Penaeus monodon
GTCACATTTCACTCAACATAATTTTACGTCAAATTGCAAAACACCCTGAGAGTGAGAGAAACCTATAAAGACGTGTTAATAATCTTGTTATTTCCCGTAAATCGCTTCGTTATCTTATACCTGAAACAACTGTCATACCGAGCTTGATATTCGGAAAAAAGTATTAACTAAGAAGACAGACCACAGTACCATGCAGTG
>NC_051414.1:39099950-39100223 GCF_015228065.2 Penaeus monodon
AAACATGAAAAAAAAAAAATATCCGTAGGACAATCGAGAATATATATTTTTTTTCTTTACAAACAACTACTCCTGTATACTGTGGCGCTTCCTTTGTTAGTGGAATTGCGTCCTTGTTTGTGTTGGAAGTTGCTAGTATATAAACGCCAAATCCTTTTATGAAACAACGGGAGTGAGATCAGGCTGGATTAAATAGGTATGAAACAGATTACCGTTTAGAAAAGGGTTTGTAGTAATAACTTTGCTTTTTGTGTGTAGATTTTGTGTTTCTCC
>NC_051414.1:39100526-39100745 GCF_015228065.2 Penaeus monodon
GTTCCCCGAGCTGTTTTCACATCAACATGAGAGAAAACACTGCAAAATAGGAACAATTAGACCCAACCATTCGGCCCTAAATCCTATTTTACTGCTGTAAAACGGTACCTGTACAACCCATTCCACGGTAAAGTGCCATCTCCCCTGTGGCACTCAGTGACAGGCCACGGTGCCAAATCTGCGATGAGAACGTTGTAACCTGCTGACATGCTCTTGGGT
>NC_051414.1:39101197-39101801 GCF_015228065.2 Penaeus monodon
AGAAACGCGACACAGATCAACAACTCGCCAGAAATCAAAAGATAGTTTTGTGTCTGTTTCTCTATAAACCGAATGATTAAAATTTCTCCTATTAAGCGGCGTTCACTGTACTGGGAGAACGTAAGAATAGCTTTATTGAATATGAAGGAAGGGAAGATCGTGCATGTTCTAAGATAAGATAAGATATCTTGTTCTAAGATATGTAAGGTGATGTGAAAAAGATAATATAAATTGAGATATGCATGATAAATGTGAGATAATAAGATACTTTAAAATAATGTAAGGTGATGTGAAAAAAATATAAATTGAGATATGCATGATAAAGATAAGATAGTAAGATACTCGTATTTGATGATAATGTAAAGTGTAAGGTGATATGAAAAGGATAATATAAATTACAATATGCAAAGTAAAGGTAAGATAATAAAATACTTTAAGATAATGTAAGGTGACGTGAAAAAGTGAGTGTAAAAGGTGTAAGTGAGATTTTATAAGTGGAATAATTATAAATATGTGTGCTGATACAAAGTCAACTGAAGTGGTGAACGACTTAATATAAACAAACTGATGAAAATTGTCACAGAAATTTCAGCTAAACTCACAC
>NC_051414.1:39102046-39102345 GCF_015228065.2 Penaeus monodon
TTAAAAAAAACCCATCCCCCACACCCCCCACACTCAAAACACAAATTAAAAAAAGGCGAGAATGAACCGCGAGCCATCACAGGCGAAAACAAACCGAAATTTTTAAGCAGATAATCCCCAGGGTAAATATTCACATAATGAGCCACTTTGCACGCAAGAAAATTAGCAACTCAAAGGGTGATCGCGGACATGCTGGCGCGAAAATGCATTGTTGCTTTGTATGTATAAATATCATTTTGTTTCGTCCTTCGCTGTTGTTCAAAATAGTGATATCATAATGGGTTTTATATAAATGTGTA
>NC_051414.1:39102370-39102446 GCF_015228065.2 Penaeus monodon
GAATATAATGGAATGTGTTTATTTTAATGTTGGGTGTGATATTTGTTAAGACTGGATTACTATGGTTAGGTTAGGT
>NC_051414.1:39103073-39103202 GCF_015228065.2 Penaeus monodon
AAAGAAAATTCAAGTATAGCCATCAAAGTAAAGTTAAAACCAAAGAAAGTGACCCACATAGTACCAGAAGCTGACCTCTTAATAAAACCCCTGTTATCAATATAGGTGCAACATCATCCCCCCCACCAC
>NC_051414.1:39103250-39103380 GCF_015228065.2 Penaeus monodon
GTTCAACAACAATGACACCGACGCTTTAATTTCTTCAGGAATGTCAAGTTTTTATGCTGCAAGTTCTAATTTAATGTTATCATTTTACGTCGGTAGTAAAAGAATGGCTACTTTCTTCTTTTTTATATGT
>NC_051414.1:39103785-39104676 GCF_015228065.2 Penaeus monodon
TTGACGGCAATGCTGTATAACTCCCCAACGTAGCCTCGCGCGTTCGGCAAGCATCAGACATGGCGGTTTGCCATTTCATGTCGTGATGTTTGGGTAAATTCGGGCTGTGTTGCGTCTGGCGCGAGTCATGTTTATTGTGTCATATCGTTTCATATCCCAAATTAAGCTGCGTTATCATATTAATTTCTGCCTCGTGGAGCTCGAATCACATTAGAGAGAGAGAGAAAAAAAAGGAAAAAATCCGAGCCAACTTTGTTCGCGTTTTCTATGCTAGATTTCTGATTTCCTTGTTTTCGAGCAGAAGACGTTCTTCTGTTGTTGTTGTTTTTAAATCTATATTAATCTTTTCAATGTCCATCAAGGCATCCATTAACTTATACAAATAAACCGATCTTTTTATAATAAATACGTTTTTTATACTTAAATTATTGCCAGTTCTCTCCAATCCCCGTTAGTAGACATTCCATTTATCATTTCCTATTTCAGAAACTATAATTATCTCCCAACCTTTCATTACATCTTTCACCATCACGCACGTAATTCATATTTAACTATCCGAAATAGAACATTTATTATGCACTTATAAATACCAGCATCCATTTTCTTTTTCCCGGCAAAGGAATCCATTTTTTTTCAAATCTCTTGTTTAACGTGTCCTGTGTTTCTTTTTTCATATAGCTGTAATTGTAGACTTCATATGCATTTGTTTTATTGTTTAATTTAAAAGATATATATCATCTTCAGCCATGGAGGAAAGATAATACAGAAAAAAAAATCTTTTAAAGTTTTCTGAAGACTCCCTCTTTTCCACCTTCAGTAGCATCCGTCTCCACCTACGTTCCAATCACGGCCTCACGCACTCCTTGCCACCAATTCTTCAGCGAGACAAGG
>NC_051414.1:39104963-39105073 GCF_015228065.2 Penaeus monodon
TATTATATTACAAAAGCCAAACCAAGTGATGAATAAACTGTTACCATCTCGGCGATCCCATAATTTTCCCCAACAACCTTCCTTATCGTAGTCCACCATATCTTCCCGAT
>NC_051414.1:39105165-39105322 GCF_015228065.2 Penaeus monodon
AAGACCAAGAATCGAACTCGAACGCAGCGATAGATAGTAAGATAGATGTACGTGTGATCGATGTAGTGGCGACGCGATAAGAGGAGCTTTGCCGATAATACCCCAGCTGGATGTTGCCAATACTGGGACAATATTACCGGAGGAAGTCTGATAACGC
>NC_051414.1:39105469-39106526 GCF_015228065.2 Penaeus monodon
AGATGTGAGCTATGGATGGGGGGGGTGGAAGGGGGAGATATAAGCTATGTGTGGGGGGAATGGGAGGAGAAGGAGGAGGAGGGAGGAAAATGGTGGGAGGAGGAAGGAAACGGTGAGGAGGAGGGAGGGAAATGGTGGGGGGAGGGAGGGAAACAGTGGGGAGGAGGGAGGGAAATGGTGGGGGGAGGGAGGGAAATGGTGGGGAGGAGGATAGTTGGGCGTAGGAAAGGAAAGGGAGACAGGTAGGGATGAAGGGGGTGGGAGATATGCAAGGTATGCGTGAGGGAGGAAGGAAGGAGGGAGGGGTAGGAGAAAGGAGGAGGAATGAGGGAGGAGTGAGGGAGGAAGGAAGAGGGAAAAAGGAAGGAGGTAGGAAGCGGACGAAAGCAAAGAGGAAGAAGGGAGGAGGAAAGGTAAAGGAGGGAAAGGGAAGGAAGGGGGGGAGGAGAGGGAAGGAAGGGAGTGGGGGAAGGGAGAAAAAAAAAGGGGGGGAAGGAAGGCTTGTGGGGGGGGGGCGAGGGGGAGGAATATGAAGTGAATAAAGGGAGATAACGTGCATAGGGGAGATAAGGGAGAGAAGGGGGGGGAGGAGGATCCTGAAGAAAAATATAGGGAGATGAAGATATGGATAGGAAGTGGGGGGGGGGGAGAGGGAGGGATATGGAGACGAATGGGGGTGATGGAGAGGAAAGGGGAGATGGAGAAGAAGGGAGATGAAGACGAAGGGGGGAAATGGAGACGAAGGAGGGAGACGGAAAGGGAGGGAGAAGAGGGAGACGAAGGAAGATGGAGACGAATGGGGAAGATGGAAAGGGAGGGATGAACGAGGGGGATGGAGAGGGAGGGAAATAGAGATGAACAAGGGAGATGGAGAGGGAGGGAAATAGATATGAACGAGGGAGGGAGAAAGAGACGAATGGGGAAGATGGAGAAGGCGGGAGAAGTGATAAGAAGGGGGGAGGGGGGAGTGATGAACGACGGGGGTCCTGACGAACGGAATAAAAACAGATCATTTTTCCTTGTTTGAAGGTTGAATAATCTCGCTCAGAAGACCGTG
>NC_051414.1:39107652-39107861 GCF_015228065.2 Penaeus monodon
TAGGGGTAGGAGGGTAGGGGTTGAGAGGGGGTAGGAGGGTAGGGGTTGAGAGGGGGTAGGAGGATAAGGAGGGGTTAGGTGGGGGTGGAGGGTAGGAGTGGGGCTGAGAGGGTAGAGGTTGGGGGTTAGGAGGGTAGAGGGTGGGGGTGAGTGGGTAGGAGGGGTATGGAGATAAAGAGTGATGTTAGAAGGGATTTACTATACACTTG
>NC_051414.1:39108697-39108763 GCF_015228065.2 Penaeus monodon
AAGCGAGGGTAATGGGTTAACTTGGGGTGATGATAACAAGGTATGTGGGGGTCAAGATGGGGTAAA
>NC_051414.1:39108865-39108948 GCF_015228065.2 Penaeus monodon
TTATAGGAATTAGTGATGGTGGGGAAAGGATAAATGTTGCTAATAATTTTTTTTTCCCGTTTTTGGATTAGTCAAAAGCTTAG
>NC_051414.1:39110340-39110449 GCF_015228065.2 Penaeus monodon
ACTTTTATACAGTGAGAGAGAGAAACAGACAGAACGCGAGGGATAGAGAGTGAAAGGGAGCAACGGAAAGAGAGACAGAAAACACACAAAGACCAGCAAGCAGACAGAA
>NC_051414.1:39110531-39110689 GCF_015228065.2 Penaeus monodon
GCCAGAAAAGAGGAAGGGAAGGGAGGGGAGAGGTGAGTAGGTACAAGGGTGGGTGTGGGGGAGTCACACGGTAGGGGAGGGCGGAGGGGGCACAAGGTATGGGAAGGGGTAGGGACTCACAAGGTAAGGGAGCGGTGGGGGTAGCGAATCACAACGTA
>NC_051414.1:39110736-39110932 GCF_015228065.2 Penaeus monodon
ACACAGTAGGGGTGGGGTGTGAGGCTCACACAGTAGGGGTGGAGGGGTTTGGGGTTACACGGTAGGTCGTCCCTCTGTTTACCTACACCTGGGCACTTTACATCGCACTCGAGCACCGCCAACCGACCAAGCCTAAACCATTGTGTTAGATTAACATCCGCCGGGGGATAGGTTTACATATTTGGGGAAAATCTTC
>NC_051414.1:39111779-39111866 GCF_015228065.2 Penaeus monodon
ACGGGATAAGTCCTCTCTGGCGTCTCGGAAACAGTGACTCAGCCCGAAGTTATGGCGACTCCGAGTCTCTTTTCTATAAGGAGGTGG
>NC_051414.1:39111962-39112733 GCF_015228065.2 Penaeus monodon
AAAGCTGTTGAAAGTTGTGTCTTTGTGATTTTTTTTTCATCTTCCTTTTCCTTCTATGATTCCTTTCTTTTCTTCCTTTCTTCTATCCTTTTTTTTCTTCTTCTTGATACTCTTCATTCCTTCCTCCTTCTCTTCCTCTTCTCGCTTTTCCTTCTGATACATCTTTCCCCTCCCTCCTACTTATCCTGATACTTCTCTCCTCTTCCACCTTCTATTTATACTCTCTTCCTCCCCCCTTTCTCTTCTCCCTTTTCCACCTGATGCTCTCCTCCCCATTTCCTTTTCCTCATGATATTCCTCTCCCCCTATTCCCTTTCATCCTGATACTCTCTTTCTCTCCTGTCTTCTCTTCCTGACACTCCCCTCCCCTTCCCCCTTCTCTTCCTCATACTCCCCTTCCCTTTACTCCTGATACCTCCTTCTCTCCTTCTCCTCCTCCTCATATTCCCCTTTCCCCCTTCTCCTGATACTCCCTCCTTCCTTTACTTCCTCATACTTCCCTCCCCTTCCCCCTCCTCCTCCTCCTGATCCCTCTAACTCCCTTCAGTATACAATGTAGCACAACTATTCCAGCACATGCAATATATTTCTGTTATATCAGTACAACTCAAACAGAATATATACGATAGTATAGAAAGCCATAATTGGTCAAAGTTAAGAAAACACATTTTATATTCTATGTATATCATTAAAAAAAAATATTTTCCTTCTTTCACCGAGTTCTGAGAATATATACACGACCACAGCAACACTTACAAGGAAAACAGAATG
>NC_051414.1:39112824-39113461 GCF_015228065.2 Penaeus monodon
TTACACAAAGCCTAGTACAACCTAACATACGTTTCTATAACGGGCAGGTTTCCCTCCAGCTTGCCAATATATGCAACCTGAGGTCTACTCTACTACCGTAAATTCTTAATGACTCTTCCATAGGGCTAATAGGTGAATATGTAAATCCATATGTATATTCTAGTGTGTATATTGACCTATGTGGATATGCGTGCGTTATATTCTCTCATTGGAGAAAATTCGATAAAGCTTTGAACCATAAGAACAAGGTTGTTTCTCAATTTATGTGGAAAAAGGGAAGAGTTTGCCTCCATATATGTCAAATATTTTCTCTATTCATCTCTTCGGCAAAGTGAATGTTAAGATAATAGTTCGTCTGATGATGCCGACAGGCATCGCAAAAGTGAGTGATATTCATAGATGTTAAAAATGACACGAAGTGAAGCGTGCACATGAAAAATGGAAGATGAATTTTTTTTTTACTCTCTCTCCACGTCTGTTTCTTCTCATATTCTAAATAACTATTAAAGATTAAACCGTTTATACTCTCCTTATAGCATCACTCATTCATTCCACGGCAACAGAGAGGGAGAGCAACAGAAAACGAGATTCTAATGACGTTTAAAACAACACCTAAAGAGATGTTTGAAAACCGTTA
>NC_051414.1:39113498-39113623 GCF_015228065.2 Penaeus monodon
GACCGTCCGTCCGCCCCTTAACGAACTCCCCCTCTAAACTCCCCCCTACCTTGTACCCCCCAACCCCCCCTCTCCCCTCTCTATCTATCTTTAATATCGCCCTGAAGATTTTTAAAAATCAGGAG
>NC_051414.1:39113665-39114092 GCF_015228065.2 Penaeus monodon
CATCGCTTGGCGTTTATTCCGGGCGTCACCACGATGCTGTTTTATAGTGACCGTATGTGGGCGTCTCTTTGTGGCTGTTCCGACGCGATTTTCAAACATGTTTTTGACGTGTTTGCCTCATCCGGCGAGTCAACAGGCGAGGGAAAATGGTAGAAATTGTTATGTGTGTCTCGCTTCATGTCCCTCTCGCCTCATGACTGAAGGACCTCTCTGACCTGTTACGGAATTCTTTAGAGAGAAAAAAATATTCATGCAAGAAGTGAAGTTCCTTTTGAAAAAAATAAAATCCATTTAAGACTGAGCGAAAGAAAATAAATGAGGCGCAGTTTGACTTTTTTCTTTTTTTTATGTGTGTGTAAGGTCTGAGAGTATACTTTTAAAATGTTTTTAGAGCATTTTTTGTACTTTAAGACAAATGGTACAGGAA
>NC_051414.1:39114231-39114435 GCF_015228065.2 Penaeus monodon
CACGCGCGAGAGAGAGTTTATGTGTTTACGTATATGCGTGCGTATACAGAAACACCCAACACATACACATACAGCGTGACTGTATAAGTATATATACGTGAGCTTGATTTTACGTATACCATCTTCCAGAACCTGTTCAGAATTATATTCAACAAAATCATTACTCTGAACAAAATGACGTCCGAAAACGCATCGTATGAATCA
>NC_051414.1:39114486-39114556 GCF_015228065.2 Penaeus monodon
CCTGACGCATCCACAAGTAGCCGAAACACCCCGTTATTTGTACAATAAAACAAGACATAAAGTATTAAGT
>NC_051414.1:39114916-39115542 GCF_015228065.2 Penaeus monodon
CAGCGAAACGCGAGTCCCAATTTTACAACCCCCCGACGCCTCCCCCCACCCCTACCCAAACCAACCCCCCACTCTCTTACCCCTCCCCACACTCCCTTACCCCTCCTCCCTACCCCCCGTCGTGGCAACAGTGGCGGGGTCTGGCGGCCGGCGGGCCCTAGGCCTGTCGTGTTTACTCGCCTCTCCACCTTATCTGGGAAAGTCCTGCGACCCTCTTCCTTGTTGACCCGCCGGACACGCACGACTCGGCCGCGGCGCCCCTCGCTCCGTGGATGTCAGGGCGATGTCAAGGAGTCTGCACACACTAATACAAGTACCACATTCATAGGGCGTCTAATGAGGGTGATAGCGGGTGTTTGCGCTCGTCCGCCTGACATGTTTGCTGTCAAGGGGTCAAGGGTTCGGCCCGACTGACTACGGAGATGAATGCTTTTTAAACGATTTTATTTCACCTTCCGTAAAAATGGTCGCAAGCACGCGTTCCGTGCGATAAGGAGGGGGCGGCGATTTCATGACAGGAGAGGGCGAGCATGTGTGCCCATGTTTACGGCCCTCCGTGGTGAGTTCGTGGCGCCAGAGAGGCCAAACTTACGGCGCATATACCAAGGTCAGGTAATAAGAGCCGA
>NC_051414.1:39115579-39115718 GCF_015228065.2 Penaeus monodon
GTCTCAGCCGCGCCGCTTAGAAGCCCCGTCTCGCTTCGTCTCGCTTCATTTCCACTTCATTCCCACTTCGCCCAGAAACTTCCGCACTCGCTCAGGGGATGCTGGTCGTGTCTGTGCGGATGTTCACTTCAGCGGCCGA
>NC_051414.1:39115950-39116859 GCF_015228065.2 Penaeus monodon
TTATTTTTATTCAAGCCTGATTTATTTTCGACTCGGGTTTTCGACCGTCAGCAATAACCGCGCCGGTCCAGACACGGGTTTCGGCGGGCTGAGTTAACGTTGATTTTATCTTTGGAGGGCTTCTCCGTCTGCCGCGCCACCTGGTGCCTCCAGATGGTGGCAGATGGAAGCTGCAGCAGTGCCGCAGTTACAGGAAACGTGAGAGCTGCAGGAAGAAGTAAAAGCTATCCTTCCGCCGCTTGGACCCGGGATAAAACCGAGCAACGAGAGGTAAAGATAACACGGCGGTGATAAGTCTCCTGAATATGGAGAGACTTCCTTTTATGAGAAACGGGTTTGTTCGCATTCAGCAGCCAATATATCTATAAAGCAGCGCGACTTGCCGAGCGATTTGCACAGCACGACGAGACAAACCGGAAATAACAAAGGCAATGGCTTCCTTTGGGCGATCGCCATCCCGAGGAGACGGACGAGGGACGGCGCTGCACGAGCCTCTTCCAACCAAGAGCGCGGTTGATCTTATCGTAAACTAGCCACAGAGCCTAAAATACCCCTTCCCCCCCTTCGCTCCTTAGTAATACAATACGCCTTCATCTACCCGCGATCTCGCTATCAATCATTAGTGGCTTGTGACGGCCTCACTGACAACAGCAGTTAGTACACCAACGTTGATTGAGAGGGACCTGGACGAGACGCTTGCAAAAACACCCCCCGCTAGCTGTGCTTTGATGAATCGACGTCGTCCTCTCTGCAAGCAAATTTTCCCTTGCAACGAGATGTTCATCGGGACGGGCAGTTGTAAAGGAGATAAGGATATTCAAAAGATACAAGAGGAGTCCTTTGTGTCGGCTCAATTCATGGTCCTTTTAAGAATTAATCTTCTACCTCCTTCCTTTCAGCTCCCATCCC
>NC_051414.1:39116957-39117096 GCF_015228065.2 Penaeus monodon
GCATTAAAAAAGCCAACCACCAAATGTTGATACAAGACCCACAAAGGCCTCTCTGTCACTCCTGCTTGTACGGCCCTTGAATGACTTGTAGCAGTCGGTCTAAGTGACGCACCTGTGTTCGCCCTGACAATAGACGCAT
>NC_051414.1:39117774-39118554 GCF_015228065.2 Penaeus monodon
CAAAAAAAATGGGGAGGGGGAGTGATAACGACAGCGAGAACAGAAGAGAAAGATACATGGGGCCAGAGGAACAGACAAGAGGGGAGGGGGGGAGGGGGGAACGCCCCAGAGATGCGACAGGAGTCGGGCAATGGAACAGGCGGGAGGGGAGGGAGGAAGAGGGGGAGGGGAGGGAGGAAGAGGGGGAGGGGGGGACGGGAGATGCGACGGGAGGAGACGGCTGTCAACGGACCTTTGTGTACGATTCTATCGGGTTAATGCAGCGAAGAAAAGGCCGCCGAGACCCGTGACCTGTCCTCCAAATGACCTTTTATTAACGCGAGTCTTGACCACTAGTCAGCGGGAAGCGCGCGTGGAACGGACGATTTCTTAATCCTTCGTTCAGAGGCTTCCGGTTAAACGCGAAGACGACTGAATCAGCATCGTTCGTATATGACAAATTCTATTCACTTATTAAAATACATTTGATTTTCTCAAAAACAAACAAACTCAGATCGTATTTAAATACCTTATCTATTTGTTCTTTCTTTTATCCATCTATTTATTATTCACTTCTACGAAGACGGTCAACACAGGAGTAAGGAGTCTTTTAAATAATCATAAAATCCAGTGAAAGTTGTTAATTGACCCTAAACAGACCACGCCATTAGGGTTTAAAGGGTAACCTAATACGCCCTCGTGCAGGATACATAGAGTCGAATTTCCCGAGAATCCCCTCGATCAGATAAACCTTCGCGAACTTTGACCCAAGGTGACCTGACTCCAGGATACCAGACGTCA
>NC_051414.1:39118995-39119092 GCF_015228065.2 Penaeus monodon
AGCGAAGAAGGGTCGAAGTGAAAAGAGAGAGGATGAGAAGGGGATGATGAAGAGAGAGAAAAGGGATAATGAAGAGACAAAAAGAGAGGAAAGTGAG
>NC_051414.1:39119165-39119601 GCF_015228065.2 Penaeus monodon
CGAAGATGGGAAGAAGTGGAGAGAAGGGATAAACGAGATAAAACATCCCAGAACTTACGTCGTGCCTCTCCCCCTCCCCTACCCTCTCCTCATCCCCACCCAACCCCCGCCTAATGATGAATAGTAATGAAGCTAATTATGTAGTCCGATTCTTTACATGAGAAGTGATTGATCGATTAAAGATTGAAGGTTGAGATCACGGGGAAGGCAAACAGGACTGGCGTGGCTTCGATCTCCAGCAGAGCGAGGGACAACAGGGTTATATACACTTATACTCACACTGACATGATATAACCCGGGCCGCCAGACCATATATATATACACTTAAGCGGATTAGTGAGATACAAAGAGAACCTGGGATGGTGAGAGCGTTTCTTAATCTCTACAATTCTCTCAAAGAAATGTGAGAGTGCGAATGTTGCGTGTAGTAAAAATA
>NC_051414.1:39119942-39120118 GCF_015228065.2 Penaeus monodon
ATTAATGCATATGCATATTGTGGCTCTTCGAAATCCGAAAGTGAAAGAAATTTCTAAGCAGTGGGATATAAAGAGAGAGAGAAAACAAGTAAACAAATAATGTCTTTGCATAATTCGAAAGTCCAAACCAACATACCCGAAGAAACTTTTACGTGAGAGAAAAAAATAAAGGCTAG
>NC_051414.1:39120180-39120314 GCF_015228065.2 Penaeus monodon
AAACAAATAAACAAATTTGCATCTAAGGTCTTTTCAAAAGTCAAAACCGACAAATCTTACGGAAAATCAAATAAAAAACACAAATAATGTATTTGACATCACGTAGTGGAAATAACGGATGGAAATGAAAGGCA
>NC_051414.1:39120449-39120804 GCF_015228065.2 Penaeus monodon
TGCATTTGCATCTTCCGTCTCTCCGCAAGTCAACAACCGCGGACTAGAAAGGAATATTCCACGCCGGTGAAAAAAAACAAACTTGAAAAAGGCAAAAAAAAAAAGCGTAAAAAAGGGCTTTTGTTTGGCCTTCGTCTGTTGTCTCAGGTGTGCTTCGATTTGCGACGAGTCGAAGCAGCGAGCAATGAATCACCGCAGCGCCATCTACCTTCTGTTGTCTTCGTATCTATTATTATCTTTCGTCAAAGAGCTATCTGGCGAGTCAACATGCTCGAAGACGGAGCCGCTGTTAGCAAAGGCGTCGTTACACACTCGCGAGGCTGTTGGTCGAGAGATGGGAAGGGAGATGCGAGGG
>NC_051414.1:39120842-39120942 GCF_015228065.2 Penaeus monodon
TTATTGCGTTCTTATTCTGTGTTCGGACGAGGAGTTGGCAGCGCACATAGACACACAGATTCGTAGATACAAAAACAGACAGGCAGGCAGATAAACCGAG
>NC_051414.1:39121035-39121540 GCF_015228065.2 Penaeus monodon
TTCCTCCCTCCCTCATGAAAAAAGGAAAGTCAAACAAGCACACAGAATATATCTCCAAGCCTCCTTCTTACTCTCCGCCCCACGCCCGAATTCCCCCGACTCGCAAGCTAGCTCTCCGCCCCACGCCCGAATTCCCCCGACTCGCAAGCTAGCTCTCCGCCCCACGCCCGAATTCCCCCGACTCGCAAGCTAGCTCTCCGCCCCACGCCCGCCGCCCGCCGTTCGTCACAGCATTTTACGCAAATAATCTGTTTATCGATCTCATTGTGCAGCCGATGAAGTGCACACACGTCACACGGTCGCTCGGAACAACAGCTACTGATCTAATCGAGGACTTACTGCGCACGCTTCTCCGTCTTGACCTCTCGTTGACCTTTCGCTGACCCCGGCCAGACCCTCTTCCTAAACCACGGTCAGACCGCCGCGCCCACCGACAGCCTCGTCCTCGCCCTTAGAACCGCAAAAGCTGTCTGTCTGCGGTCTCGTTTTCGTTTCTGAGAACCAT
>NC_051414.1:39121598-39122096 GCF_015228065.2 Penaeus monodon
GCATCTATAGAGAACCGTCTGAGAACCACCAATGCTACATTAATTCGGATTTTCCCCCAACACATCTATGGAGAACTATTTTTAATTCTAAGAACCGGTGCTGCCGCATTAATTGCGATCTTTTCTTCTCCACTAATGGGAACCACGAGTGAAATTGCCAAAGATCCTTAGAACCACGACAATAACAACCGAAAAGGACCCTATTTTTTTTGGGGGGGGGGGGGGCGGCAACCCGAAGAACCATTTCTTAGAACCACAACGACTACCAGACACCTAATTAACCCACCGCTATCATTAACGACCATCGTTGGCCCTCTACCACGACTTCCCCATCGGACCGACGACCTCCACGCCCCCCCCTCCCCTTTCCTTCCCCCCCCCTCTCTCTAAGCCCCACCCTCCCACACACTACCAACAACTTCCGGCGCCCACCTCCACCCCCCATAACCCCCTTCCCTAGGTCCCCTCCCCTCGCCCACCCCCTCCATGTGTCAAGGC
>NC_051414.1:39122416-39122504 GCF_015228065.2 Penaeus monodon
AGTGACGGCATAAAATAAAGGAAATAAATGTCCTTACTGCATTTTTCACCGTGATATAATGGCCCATCCGTTGTTAGCGAAGAATGAC
>NC_051414.1:39122528-39122625 GCF_015228065.2 Penaeus monodon
CGGCACTGCGCTGTCAGATTCATGTTGAAAGCGTTTTATTTGTTCGTTAAATACGGGGAAAAATAAAAATACGTGTGTAGCGTTTAGCACTGTATGC
>NC_051414.1:39122969-39123093 GCF_015228065.2 Penaeus monodon
TTTTAACCCTTTCCCATGGCCTGACAGATATGGGAACACATGTACACTCCACTTGGTTAGAACACTGTTATTTACAAAGGGAAATGTCAGCACAAATAACCATAAGGAAAAGTGGAATAACCTT
>NC_051414.1:39123131-39123290 GCF_015228065.2 Penaeus monodon
TCATGCGGGAAACAAAACGACGCATTTAGCCTCCGTACCCGCACAGAGACACAAGATTTCCGAACAAACACACCGAAACAAACACACAGGACACCCTCACCCCCTTCCCATCCCGGTAATTAATCACACTCATTCACATACAGCCATTCCCTTGATTAC
>NC_051414.1:39123315-39123668 GCF_015228065.2 Penaeus monodon
TCCCCCCTCCTTTCTTCCCCTTTCCCCTCCCCTCCACCTCCTCCCTCTCTCCCTCTCCTTTCTCCCTACCCCTCCTCCCTCTCTACCCCTCCTTCTCCCCCTCCTCCCCTCTCCCCTCCTCCTCCCCCTCACCAATGCTCCCTTTACAAACATTTCTAATCGAGTTGCTTCCGGAAAATCGGAGATCCCCGTTTGGAATTTATCAACGACCGTGATATGATAACTTACTTCAAACACCATCCTCTTATCTGTGATCAAAGTGTAGCGTGTCTGTGGTAGGTCCTCTGTGGGTGGGCTTTGTTATCGTACGTATGCATACATAATAATCGCGTAATATATACAACAGGGGAAGG
>NC_051414.1:39123784-39123897 GCF_015228065.2 Penaeus monodon
GTGATTTTCCCCTCACAAACGCACAAACAAAACTTTCTCTTTCCTGCAAACACACGCAAGTATTCTTTCCCCCAAACAAACTGCACGCAAGCGACTCCTCATCGACACATTCG
>NC_051414.1:39124093-39124304 GCF_015228065.2 Penaeus monodon
AACAGTGGTGCCAACAACAACAAGAAACACTTACCATAAAGCTAAGCTAAAAATATGCAAATTAACCCCCCTCCCCTCTCCCAGGAAGCATCAGGCACCTCTGCATGACCCCCGCAAAGACAGAGGCAGTCATCTCCTCTGCATGATCGACGTGCAAATATATGCATGACCGCGATAATAAATGGATTGTGCTGATCCGAAGTATCATTTA
>NC_051414.1:39126010-39126153 GCF_015228065.2 Penaeus monodon
CCACACAAGCTCGAAGAAACCTTATCTCTCACCCCTCCGTATCTCATTTGCATATTCATTAATTAATCACTAGAGACTTGAGCGCACTTTCTGCATCCTTTCTTCTACGGAATTTAATTAAAAATGTTAATGGACGCTTGGAC
>NC_051414.1:39126192-39127290 GCF_015228065.2 Penaeus monodon
AACAAACTGAATTGCAGTATCAACAAACGAACGAATGCAAATGCAAGGAAAAATTCGTGAGTGTTATCTATGTTGCAATATTTGTGTTTGTTTGTCTTTGCCTTCATCATGCTCTCCATTAGCGCCCTCTACCCTTAAGCAACATTTCCCTTGCAAGTGAATCCGATATATCCCCTCTTTTTGATCCCCCCCATCCCCCACCCCCCATCTCCGCATCTTTGACTCCCCCACCCTTTTCATCTTTTCCTTATACTTCCTTCATTTCTTTCCCTTGGCCTTCCCTATCCCCCTCCTCTTCCTTCCCTATCCCCCTCCTCTTCCTTCCCTATCCCCCTCCTCTTCCTTCCCTATCCCCCTCCTCTTCCTTCCCTTGTCCCTGGATTGCCGTACCTTAATCTTCATTCCCCTTGCCCCCCCCCCCACCTCTCCCCTTCCTTTCCCCATCCCCTGGGCTATCTTCCCTCTCTCCCTCTCCCTCTCTCTCTCTCGGCCCATCCTACCTCCCCCTCCCTTCCCTCTCTTCTTGACTTTTCCTACTACCTCCCTTTCCCTCCCTCGGCCCACCCTACCCCTCCCCTTCCTTTCTCCTTCCCCTGGGCTATCTTAGCTTACCCCTTCCATCTCTCGGTCCACACCACCTCTCCCCTTCCTCTCCCCTCCCCTCCCGGTTCATCCTACACCCCCTTTCCTCCCTCGACCTCCTACCTCTTTCCTTCATCCCCCTTCCCCTTACCTCTCTTCCGCCCCCAATATCGTACGTTCCCCTACCCCCCCCCTCCTTCCCCATTTCCTCCACCTCCCTCTTCCGCCCTCACTGCCGTGCTTTCTCCCTCCTTCCTCCTTCCTTTTCCCCTTCATCCCCACTTTCCCTCCCCCTCCTCCTTCCCCCATCCCCCTTCTTCCTTCGTCACTCTCTCTCCCACTCCTTCCCCTTCCCTTATCCTCCTATTTACTATCTATTCAAACTCTCTTTCCTTCCCCCGTTCTCTTCCGCCTCTTCTATCTTTATTTCGTCTCCCTCCTCTCTGTCTGTGTTCTCAAGCATTTTTTTTTCTATTCCTCTCTACGTTCTCTTTCTTCTTCTTGTCTGCCTGTCTG
>NC_051414.1:39127415-39128206 GCF_015228065.2 Penaeus monodon
TCCCCCTCTTACTCTATCCCTTTTCTCCTCTCTTCGTTTTCTCACCTCCTACTTTCGTTATCATCTTCCTAGTATCCCCCTCCCACTTTCTTCCTTCCCCTTCTCTTCCTTCCCTACCTCCTTTTACTTCCATATCTTCCCTCCTCCGTTATCGCCCTCCTCCCTCTTAATTTCTATCCCCTTCTCCTCTCCCTTCCCACTCCGTTTCCGTCACCACTTTTCACCATCCCTTCTCATCTCTCTCCCTCTTCCCCTTCCTCTTCTCTCTCTGCCTCCTTCTCTTCCCCTTCCCGTCTACATTTCTCATCTCTCTCTGTTCCCCAATTTACCTTTCCTCTCCTTTACCTCACTTTCCTCCTCCCTCTCCCCTTTTCCCCCTTACCTTACTTCCCCACCTCTCTCTCTGTCCCCTCTTC
Source organism: Penaeus monodon (assembly GCF_015228065.2). Classification (NCBI taxonomy): domain Eukaryota; kingdom Metazoa; phylum Arthropoda; class Malacostraca; order Decapoda; family Penaeidae; genus Penaeus; species Penaeus monodon. The sequence continues at coordinate 39,127,832 of NC_051414.1, forward strand.
CCTCTCTCCCTTCCTCCCCAGATCTCCTCTTCTCCCTCTCTCCCTCTACTTCCCCTCCCCTTTCCGGCATCACCTTCCCCCCTTTCCCCTCCCCTCCTTCCCCCCTCCTCCTGCATATACCCTCCTTATTCCCCTCTTCCCCTGCCTCCCCCCTCCTTATCCCCCTCTTACCCTGCCTTCCCCCTCCTTCTCTCCCTCTCCCCATCCCTCTCCCACTCCCCCATCCCTTCGGCTGAGTCTTCGCCGCGATAAGGCTCAATTCCTCTCAATTCGCGGCGGGATTTCCGATCTTATGACCTTTGCGGAGGAATGGTTGCATCGGACACTTCTCAATCGAAGACCTGCGTTCGGGTGAATAAACAAAAAATAAAACTA
>NC_051414.1:39128697-39128768 GCF_015228065.2 Penaeus monodon
GAGGCAAGTTGAATCTACCGCTCAGTGGCTTTATCACGTGGCAATTAAACCTGAACCGGAGTCATAGTGCT
>NC_051414.1:39130001-39130097 GCF_015228065.2 Penaeus monodon
GAGCGAAGTCCCTAATCAGGCTAATTATGATCCCCGTCTTCATGTCACCTCGGCCGGTGATGACGCAACGACCGGCTCCTCGATGGTATGTCCTGC
>NC_051414.1:39130773-39130967 GCF_015228065.2 Penaeus monodon
GCATTGCAGGTAACGACGTTGTCCAATTCGGCCGAAGTTTACAGCTCGCGTAAATTGCCCAAGCCCGTCCTCGATTTGATGCGCGGTCGCCGTCGTGGCCAGCTCCCGACGCACGTGGCCGGGGATGTACGGCGGGAAGGAGATCGTAATTTCACTATCAAGGGCCGTGGGGAGGCGAGCAGGTTGGTGTTGCG
>NC_051414.1:39131267-39131574 GCF_015228065.2 Penaeus monodon
TAGAGGTTAGTTATCTACAATCTTTACTAGCATTGCTACTACTATTTATTACTACTACAACAGGTTTACAATCGATGGTTTATGGGCACAGGCATTTGTTGCTGCCAGTTCATTCATTACTACTGCCACTGTTGCCAATTTAAGCACTCGTGTGGCTGCTCCTGTTGACGACACTGGTAATGATAACGATCATGATAGTTATTATTAAGTCTATCATTTAGACCATTGTTGCTAATATCGCGTATTATTAACACTTCTTTCTATATGATAATTATCATTATCATCTACTGATTCACTCACACACACG
>NC_051414.1:39133297-39133594 GCF_015228065.2 Penaeus monodon
TCCCACATTAATATTTTGAAAATGGCGCTCCATCTTGGAAGTTATAACATATCACTGATATATAAAACATCAAACTAATTTCCACAAGCATCCTTCGCGTTGCTCAAAAGTAAAGAAAAAAAAAAGTTCGCCAGAAGGTATTTAATTACAACAGATTCCCTTATTATCAAAGGTATCAATATGTTTGCTCAATCGTAAATACCAGGAAACGTACCATTAATTTTAACATTGCGTGATTATGTTGCTTGAGGCTCCGATGCTCAATTGCTTTTGGGATGCTGTCGGACGGTGTGCAAT
>NC_051414.1:39133885-39134135 GCF_015228065.2 Penaeus monodon
TAATAAAGAAACAGTGCGTAGCGAGAGAGCGCATAGGAGAGAGGGGTCGGGAAGTAGGGGGTGGCGGGGGCGGGGTTCTCAGCCCCCCCCCCCATCCCCCCGCCATACCTCGCACCGGAAAACTAGTCTGTATCGGCAGTAATGGAAAACCCCGATTTAAATCACAGTTCTCTCTGAATCAGAATCCAATATATTTTCTCTCCTTTGATGCTTCAGAATTTATTTTAAAGCAAGGTGCTCTCTCCATTTT
>NC_051414.1:39134692-39134915 GCF_015228065.2 Penaeus monodon
AACTCAGAAAGCCTCATGATGCATCCGCGTGAATGAAATGAAGGAAGACACGGATTAAAAGAATAAATAAACAAAGAAAAAAAGAAAAAGAAAAAGCGAATGAGAGAAAAAAAAAAGAAAAAGAAAAAAAAAAGTAATTTTAATATTCCTAATGGAAGCTCAATTTTCATCACGCGGGCCTTGAATCTGAACTTAAAGTTTTGCCATCAAGTGTTCTCCTTTA
>NC_051414.1:39135328-39135518 GCF_015228065.2 Penaeus monodon
GCGTGTGAACCGGCGAAAATATAAAAGCATTTTCGAGGATATTTATTAAAGCTGTTCCGCGTACACATAGCTGCTTAAAAAATGACTACCAGCTTTTAATACTTACATAAAAAGAGGTGAACTTCAGGAACTCATGTGCACACGGCGGAGAAACGTACATATGTTTTCCACCGGCGGCTGTAGTCACTCA
>NC_051414.1:39135748-39135910 GCF_015228065.2 Penaeus monodon
TTCGTTATATTTTACAAATAACAGCAACTCGCCCAGCACTCATTTGTACATTCTCGAAAAGCAAACCACAATAAAAAAAAAAAAAAACGTAAAAAGCCAAGAACCGGTCCACGTAGTAGGGTGCGAATAGCGAACCTTATCCGGACCGCCTTCAAAAATTGC
>NC_051414.1:39136070-39136191 GCF_015228065.2 Penaeus monodon
GTGTATGTGAAACTGTTTATACCTAATCTGTTTTATGTCTCGAAGCTATTCACAAATCCATATAAACTGCGGAAAAAAATTGTTTTTAACATCGAATACAAAACGAAAACTTCTCTTGCAA
>NC_051414.1:39136382-39136893 GCF_015228065.2 Penaeus monodon
CAGCGTTAGTCTGACGCATATGAAATTCTTCTTCCTCCCCCCCCCCCACCATCAAGAGCTCTCCGTCCACCGTACTCCATAACCCCCCCCCCCCCCATAACCCCCATAAACGAGGCCATATGTACATTCGCGTGCGCATTCGCCAGCCGGAGCCACGGCATGAGGCAAGAAGAATGTGAGGTATGCCCCCCCCCCCACACACACCCCAACCCCCCACTCCATTCCCATACCCTCCTACCCCCCCACCCCGGCCTCATACCCAACACCCATGCCTCCTCCATTACCCCCCAACCAACACCCATTACCTTCCCCCAACCCCCACCCACCCATTCCTCCCCCTCCCCCACTCCCCTACCCAAAACCCATCCCCCCCACCCAACACCCATTACCTTCCCCCCCACCCCCTACCCAGTACCCATGCCTCCCCCCCACCCTACCCCATCCCCCCATACCCACCCCATACTTGCCCATGGGTGCTGTGACGTAACCTTTCGTGATTAAGGAATATCGT
>NC_051414.1:39136951-39137093 GCF_015228065.2 Penaeus monodon
CACAGACGGTATTGATGAATATGCAAATATATGAATGTGCAACAAATTCATACAAAAGATACTATGGAAAAAGGATGATTTAATCCATCTTTTGCCCCCCCCCCAACCCCAGAAAACAACAAGCAAATAGTAATAATAATGA
>NC_051414.1:39137227-39137583 GCF_015228065.2 Penaeus monodon
ATAATAAAACGAGGAACATGGCGACCAGGCGAGATGGCTTCGTTAAAAAAAAAAACGAAATAATTTTAAAACATGAATAAATAAATAAAGAAAAAAGACATGAAAAAAAATCAGAAAACCGGAAAACCAAAGAAAACAATTATAAAAAAATAAGAAGAAAATACGAAATTGAAAAAAAAGGGAAAAAAAAAAAAAAAAATCTTGGACATTATGCCTCACAAACCCCCGTCGCGAGGTCTTTAATACCCTTATTCAGCGCGGAGTCACATGAATATGCAATTGATGTGTTTTAATGTTGGCGCACAATACGACGTGTATGTAAATCGCGGGAGCCCAACCCAGGGTCCCGTCGCCGC
>NC_051414.1:39138433-39138534 GCF_015228065.2 Penaeus monodon
TTCCGCTAGGGTGCGCTCTTTCCTCTATTTTTTTAAGGGGGGGGGGGGAAAGAAGGGGAGATTGTGGGGTTTAAAGGTTAACGTGACCTTTAAAAGAGAGG
>NC_051414.1:39138785-39138862 GCF_015228065.2 Penaeus monodon
GTCAAAATAATCAACTGTTATTCAGATATCAAGAAATCAAATAGATAAAGACGAAATATGAATAAATGTTATTATAT
>NC_051414.1:39138894-39139474 GCF_015228065.2 Penaeus monodon
GATAGTAATAACGATAAAGAATAAACAAAATTGAAAATTATACAAAATCACAGAGGAAATTTGTCTCTCAAATATCAGTAATTAGAAAAAGTCAAAGAACCTGTTTAATAAACTCTAAAGCTACTCTAAAGACAGCCATAAAATCTATTGATGCATTTTATTACGTGTATAAATTACAAACACATCTGAATGATCTTTATATGAAAAGAAAAAAAAACTAGAAGGCCCACGAAGAAATTTAAATATGACACGATAAAAGATTATATTTACATAATTAATCTACATAAAAGAAGATACTATTAGCATGTGAAAGAAAGAAGGTATGTTGAAATGAGTAAGTTAGTCACTGAAAATGTAGGGGTAGCTTTTTCAATGTAGGATTTGCATGTAGGTATCGGAGTAGGTGGATGTATACTCAAATGGACCTACATATGGAGTATATACTCATTAGTTTGGGTTATACATATGCAGACACGTTTATACAGAGGTAATACGTAAATATACAGACGCATTTTGGAGACAGGGGCGTGCGTGTATACAAACATTGAAAATATACGGAGACATACACAAACACCTGCAA
>NC_051414.1:39139744-39139865 GCF_015228065.2 Penaeus monodon
AATGTCGACGCAACACATAAAAAGCAGAATTAAACTAACGCAAAACAGCATAAAAATTCCGGTAGTAATTTTCGAAACAAGCTTTAACCTGCTATTACCGTCACACAAAATGCTGTCAATG
>NC_051414.1:39140481-39140990 GCF_015228065.2 Penaeus monodon
CCCCTCCCCAACCCCACCCATACCTTCCCCTCCCCCACCCCACTCATACCCTCTTTCCCCTCCCTCCCGGCCATCCTACCCTCTTCCCCCCTCCCCCACCCACCCATACCCTCTTCCCCCCCTCCTCCACCCCACCAATACCCTCTTCCCCCCTCCCCCCACCCTACCATCTTAACCCCCCCTCCTCCTCCCATCCCTCCCACCCCCCTTCCCCACCCTACCCTCTTTTCCCCTCCCGCCATCCCCTCCCCCTCCTCCCATCCCTCCTCACCCCCCTTCCCCCCATCCCTCCCTCCCCCATTCAGAACCCGACCACTACAATGTGCCATCTTCAGGTATGTACCAGGTAAACAGCGCACCGGCGGAATAAACTCTCTCTCAGGTGTATTTTCTTGTTGGTCGACGCCTCGCTCGCAACGCCAACGTAAACATTCTTGGGGAAAATAAAGAGGTTTAATATGTAGACAGCAAGTTGGGGTCGAGGCGCGTTGCTCTCTCCTCGGAGGATG
>NC_051414.1:39141610-39141709 GCF_015228065.2 Penaeus monodon
GAGAGGAGGCGTGGGGGGTAATTGGGAGAGAGGCTTGGGTGATCAAAATCTCTTTCTAATTAGGGCACTTCCTGTATGTGAAATCACTCGGCTTTCCTA
>NC_051414.1:39142036-39142669 GCF_015228065.2 Penaeus monodon
ATGGCAAAGAAGCATCAAAGGGCTTAAGCCGGAGTTCCCTCGCCTGGCTGCACTCATCGAGGAAAGCCACAGGGTTTAAGGCGAGGTTCCGGCTACTCAATCCGCGTCAAGGAGAAAAGTCACATAATTCACATACATCAAGAGAGGCTTAAGCCGGCGTTACGGCTATTCGGCCTGGGGCGCGCAATTCAAGTCACCAAAAGCACATTTAGGAAAGGGCTTAAGCCGAAGTAGCGGCTGCTCAGTCCGTGACTAACGGGAAAAGCCACCAAACGCATAGACAAATAGAGGCTTAAGTTGGAGGGTCGGCTCTCCAGTCCTTGCTCTCGAAAAAAAAGCCAGCAATTGCACGTAAAGAAAGAGGTTTAAGCCGGAGTTTTTGATACACGTCCCGAAAGAAAGCCAACATTTTGACTAAACGGCCTGAGCCCCAGAGGAAAAGCTACCTCATACACACCCAAAGCTATCAAACGCACCTGCATATAAAGGCTTATATTGGACTTCCAGCTGTGAGAAAAGCCACCGAATATACTTCCGGGAAGAGGCTTAAGCTGGAAGACTAACTGTTCGGCCAAAACCACATGAAAAAAGTCACCTCATGTTTTCGTTGATGATTGTTACTTTGTAAGCAGT
>NC_051414.1:39142769-39143195 GCF_015228065.2 Penaeus monodon
TTTTGATGTATATACATATATATATTTTCTTTATTTTTTTACAATGCCATATATAGACACACTGCAAATATACATTGAATATATACACATTAAAATAATACTATCAACTATTAAAATAATACAAACAACAGAAAACAAAAACAAAACATGGGAAACAACCAAACAGAAAATAATGAAAATAGAAATACACATAATAACATAATATATTCACATAAACTCTACCATTACACAAAAAAAAGATAAAAGAAAAGAAAACACACACACAAAAACAAAAAACAAATGAAAACGAAACAAAACGAAACGAAACGTAAAAACAAACACAACTGCTCAATACAAAAAGGAAAAGAAAATCTACCTTCACGAAAACCACACATGAAACAAACAAACAAACAGACACACACAAACAAACAAAACGACCAAAACCGA
>NC_051414.1:39143339-39143456 GCF_015228065.2 Penaeus monodon
TGCTAAAATGGTTTGGAAAACTTGAACACAAATTGCACAGAAATTAGGGTCCCGACACACAGGCAAAATTTCCAGAGCAAGGGCCACAGATTTTATAGAAACACGTGCAGATCGTAT
>NC_051414.1:39143700-39143900 GCF_015228065.2 Penaeus monodon
TTATCTTTCCTTCAATCTGGCTTATCAACAACTTCCACAACTATAATTCGGTAAGTGATATCACAGCCCACCGCTGGCGCCACGCTGTCTGGCGCCGCTCGCTGCCGCTGGCTCTCGTTCTATTGCTGGGGGGTAAAAGTAATTTACATTTTTTGTCAGTGTGGTTTAGATCATTGTTGGAAATAGCTAAAAGTCTCCCA
>NC_051414.1:39143929-39144083 GCF_015228065.2 Penaeus monodon
GATCTATTTACTTATGTGAAACGTTTCGAAGCAAAATGAAGCATTTTTTGTGTATGGTTTAGATTATGGTTGGAAATAACTAAAAGTCTCCCACTGGCGGACGAGGCCAGCAGCAGGAGGCCGCGAAGAAACGGAAGCAGCAGGAGCAAGCACG
>NC_051414.1:39144180-39144996 GCF_015228065.2 Penaeus monodon
CGCAAACAGACTTAGCTTCGCTTCCGGAAGCCAGGGGACCCGATCCTCTGCCTCGAATTCATGAAGGACCAGCGGAGACAGCGATGGCTGCCCAAGATGGCGGCGATCGCCGTCGGGCGCCGCGACGCCCAGGAGCGCAGCGCAAAGCGCAAGGTGGCGTGGCGGACGAGCGCCAGAGGAGCAGCAGGCCGCGCAGAGGCGGAGGCAGCAGGCGCCGGCGCCATTCCCGACGCGGACTGCCTCCAAGCCCACGCGGGGACGACGCCCGCCTCGAGGACGTACTCCCTCGACGCGCTGATGCTCGGTGTGATCGCTCGCCCTCGAGCAGTGCGAGGTGGAGGGCGTGGAGCCCAAGGGAGAGGCCTTCACCTACTCCGACCTGAGGCAGCGCAGGGCAGAGCGCAAGGCGCAGCAGGCAGCAGAGCGCCTGCAGTAGCAGACCCAGCGGGCGATGGCGGAGGAGCCCGTCGCGCTTCCGACGGAGAGGGCGGTGGGCGCGAGAGGCGAGCCCAAGGCGCGCTCTGTGCCCGCGACGGAGGCCAAGAAGAGGAGGAGGAGGCAGCGGCAGCGCCGGGCTCTGCGCCGCTCAGGAGTCGCGTCGCCTGGACCATTGGCGGGGCAGCTGGAGCGCTGGGCCTGCAAGGGCGCGACGCCGAGGAAATCCAGCTGGCTAAGAGGAAGAGGAAGAACTGGCGGCGGCGCCAGGCCCTCCGGAGGCAGGCGGAGCCCCGGGCCTTGGACAGGCTGACGTGGCAGGTGGAGGCGCCTGGCCTGGTGCCCCTGGAGCAGCGTAGGGCGGAGCTGAAGGCGCTGCGG
>NC_051414.1:39145047-39145272 GCF_015228065.2 Penaeus monodon
TGGAAGGCTGCAGAGATTGAAGTAATCGCTCGCACTCCTCTGCGCTGCAGGAAATGCGTCTGCATCTCTGCTTGAAAAGACAAGATTTATTTTCTAGTCTGTTGATAATTTATTTGTTGTCTAACTGATGATTAATTTTCGAAATTTTATTAGCAAAGGTGATAGAAGGAGATCACTGTAAAGTGTAGTAATAGTTCAAATAGAATCTTAATAAATAAATAAACA
>NC_051414.1:39145427-39145719 GCF_015228065.2 Penaeus monodon
CCAAAAGCGTGTGTTTACAAGGACAGTACACGTGTATGAGTGCGCAGTGCATAACTTAACCATGTATGCATGTGCAGAATGCATACGTCTGTATGTGCTTACGGAGTTTGTGTGTATTACATACGCGTATGTGTGTGCACTTAGTACACAAGTATGTGTATGTCTTCTATTATGATCCATAACTATGCAATTCCTTCAAAATGCAAAGCAATTGAAGTCTGACAAAATCGTTTGAAATTCCCCAGTCGGCCTATTAAACCCGTCAAATTCTCCGATAGTCACTAAATTATGC
>NC_051414.1:39145784-39146621 GCF_015228065.2 Penaeus monodon
GATACAGCAGGGAAGTTATGAAAATTGCAACTCTGACAATCGCACAATACAGCAACAAACATTAGCATCATCCAATGATATTAATGACATCATCATCATTAGCATCTAAAACAACGTTATGAACAAACACACTGCAAATAATACACTGAATATATACACTTTACAAAATCTTCCATCATTCGAGACAACAAACAACAGAAAACAAAATAAACAAAACATGGGAAAAAGCAACGCAAAAACAAAACAAAAAACTAGAAAACAATGAAATTACAAATGCACAAAATAATATAATACACGATATCACAAAAAAAAAGAAAGAAAAGAAAAGAAAGAAAAAAAAAGATAAAATACAAGAAAAGAAAAAATAAGATAAAATAAAATAAAATCCAAGAAAAAAAAGACAACGAAAGGAAACGAAACAAAACGGATCAAAACGTAAAAAACAAACACAATAAGTCAATATCCCCACCACAAAAAAAAATAAAAATAATCACGAAAACCACACATAAAACAAACAAACCAAACACACAAATACACACAAACAAAAACAAACACACACACAAAAAATTCCTCGGGTTTATATCACAGATCCCATAAACTTTTTTTTTCTTTTTTTTATCATCCAGACTCATTCATATTTACATCAAGTCCGGCCCCAGTTTCAAGTTTACAACATGTTTATGTAACGAATTCATAGACTTGAGCGCCAAGTTAGTAAGAAACTTTATTCCCAGGAAAATTACTCTTTTAAAATGGTTACAAGCATTTGGATGGTCTTAGGCGAAATCTGATAAGGTTTAAAGAGAGTAAAAGGGTTAAGTGAAGAAAGATGATATG
>NC_051414.1:39147242-39147374 GCF_015228065.2 Penaeus monodon
CTGATGAATTTATAGAAATCAATATAAAGATGACTTTCTCTTGCTATCTGTCTCTGTTTATCACTGTCTTGTCCACTGTGATTGGGTGGCGTGATTCACGTCGACGGTTCGCTGTGAAGACCAATTTTGTGT
>NC_051414.1:39147907-39147992 GCF_015228065.2 Penaeus monodon
GAAAACCTTAACGCTCTCGTATGCAATTTGTATGTAAGACTTACAGCATGCTATTAGGGCATACAGGCCGTCCTTGCGCGCGCGC
>NC_051414.1:39148163-39148256 GCF_015228065.2 Penaeus monodon
AAGCTGCAAACGACAGCATAGCCCCCTCTATAACGGCGGCTAATCTTAATGCGAATCTATAAACAATATCCTCCTTTGTCTCCTACGGTCGTG
>NC_051414.1:39148319-39148444 GCF_015228065.2 Penaeus monodon
ACCCTTTTTGGTCTTAAGATTCTTTTTTATTGAAAAATGTGAGTTTGAGAGTAAGATCTCGCGTGAGGAGGGTTGGTCAGATGAAATTCATCCTCCCCCCCCCCATTAAATTGAATTAAAAATAA
>NC_051414.1:39148796-39149097 GCF_015228065.2 Penaeus monodon
CCCTTCTCTCTCGCAAGACAAACGTCCGGTCGCTCTCTTCCCTCTAAATGTCTTTCTAGTATATCTACGAAGCCATTAAGGATGCAAGAAAGTTGAGCTCGTACGTTGCAAGTGGCAACATGTGTGCTAATTCCTAAAGATGCAACGCTGCACTCTGCAACGATTTGTATTTCTGCAACGCAATCTTTAGTTGTGGGTTTTATATCACGGTTTGGCTTAAAGATATGTCAGTTCGTATATTACGCGAGGAAAGTGTTCGCAACTCAAATTGTTCTTTTGTTAAATCTAAGGCAAGGTGCTG
>NC_051414.1:39149590-39149985 GCF_015228065.2 Penaeus monodon
ACTCATTTGTAAGTGTTTGTTGCATAAATGCATAAGTGTTTGTGTTGGTACAAGTGAATGCACTGCATATGTATATAAATTGTGCTGTTCATGCTTGTAGCGACGTGGTTAGAAAAAATATAACTACAACTGTCGCACACACTGATAAACGAGAATAAGAGAAGATAAGAAAGGCAAAAAAGTAACAGTTACTCTTAAAAAAAATACATACATTTAATTAAATAAACTACCGTTAGAGGTCGCATGACGTCATTCACACTTATCGTTTTTTGTCAAACATATTTCTGATAATCAATTACAAAATCATGCTCATATTGACAAATAGAAATCAACTCGTACCGTATACCAACGATTAAACAAAAATAAAACACATTTCCCCCAAATACGACAAAAGT
>NC_051414.1:39150084-39150280 GCF_015228065.2 Penaeus monodon
CATCATTTCGCAGCATCATCTCCAGCATCCCTCGATCCGCCATCTTGAATAAGCTCTCTGTTTTCACTCAAATCTCTCCATCATAGCGTGCAGGCAGCCTCTTAAAATCTTGGTTATGCTGTACGGATTTACATGTCCGTATTTCGCTGACCGCGGTCGAGTACGGCATGGGAAAAATTATGCTCTTTTTTTGTAT
>NC_051414.1:39150774-39150852 GCF_015228065.2 Penaeus monodon
ATGACCGATTTTCCCCTCTAATTATTTTTCTTTAATCCGTACATAGTTATTGGTTAAGTATGTATATGTATATATGTA
>NC_051414.1:39151063-39153033 GCF_015228065.2 Penaeus monodon
TTGTAGAAAATTCAATTGTATTCGAATTTTATTTAATACTATTTATTTTATTTTATTCTATTTTAATTACTTTTCCGAATTTTGTTTTATTTAGATTATATTTTCTACTTTTATCTTTTATCTTTTCCTGTTACCTTTTTATCAAATTATTATTCTTTTATTTCAATGTATCTTCATTTCTCTTTTTCTTTATCTATTACTTCATCTATTTACTTATTTATCTATCTATTTCTCCTCATTATTTACCTATCTCTTTATTCGCTTATTAATTATTTTCATTATTTTTTAAACCCTCATTCTCATAACGAAATAAACACACTAGGCAACCCCCACTGATAACGGATATCTGCAATTGCACAAAAAACACACACAACACATACATGGCCGAGAACGTTGCAATCTGAATAATGCAAGATGTCTCTGCAACCGAGAGGAGTATCTCACGCGAACGATCATTTGAGGGAGATTTTCAAAAAAGTTTGGGCATTTTTGCAAATTGATTGAGTCGGCGAATGCAAGCCTAACCTCGTTTCTTTTCGCGGTTGGGGCTCTAGCGAAAGTGTGGTTAAGGGGGGGTGGGGTGGGGGGTGGAGGAGGGGGTAAGGGGATGGGGTATGGGGTGGGGAAGGAGGGAGTGTGGGGGTGGGGTATGGGGGTGGGGAAGGAGGGGTATGAGGATGGAGTATGGGGGTGGGAAAGAGGGGGTATGGGGTGGGGAAGGAGGGGGTATGAGGGTGGGGAAGTAGGGGGTATGAGGATGAGGTATAGGGAGAGGAAGGGGGTTGGGGTAAAGATGGGAGGGGGAGAGGAAGGGGGTATGAGGATAGGGATGAGAGGGGGAGAGGAAGGGGGAAAGAAAGGGGGTATGGGGTGGTGAAGGAGGGAGTGTGAGGTGGGGTATGGGGGTGGGGAAGGAGGGTAGGTGGGGAGGAAGGGAAGAGGGGAGTAGGGAGGTGGAAGAAGGGGAGGAGGAGAGGAGAGGAGGAGGAAAGAGGGGAGAAGAGAAAGAGGAGAAGAGGAGAGGAGGGGCGGAGAGGAAGAGGGAGAAAGGGAAGAGGAATAGTATAAGGGAAATGGAAAATGGGTAGGGAGGGATGTAAGGGAAGAGTGATGGGAGGGGGTATGGGGAGGGAGAGGCAGGGATGGGGTAGTGATGGGGTATAGGTATGATGGGGCAGGGGTGTGGGGATGGGGGGAGAGGGGGTATGAGGATGATGGAGAAGGGGGTTGTGGGGATGGGGGAGGGATGGGGGTAGGGGGAGGATGATGGGGGTGGAAGGGGGTGTAGGGAGGGAAGGAGTGAGGGATGGGGAGGTAAGGATGGAAAAGGGTAGGGTGGAAGGGGGGGATGGGAAAAGGAAGGAGAGGGGGAGGAGAGGATGGAGGGAAGAAAGAGAGGGGAGAGAAGGAGGGAGAAGGAGGTGGTTGGGGGAGGGAATGAGGGAGAAGGAGGTGGTTGGGGGAGGGAATGAGGGGAGAGAAGGAGGGAGAGAGGGGAGAGGTAAGGAAGGGAATGGAATGGATGGGGAATGGGTGTAGGGGGGGGGGGTAAGTAAAGGAAAGAGAGAGAAAAAAGAATCTACAAGAAAATAGGAAAAAAAATGTGCAAAAAAGGAGGGAAAGAGAGAGGGAGGAATAAGGAAGGAAAGAAGAGGGTAAAGAAGGAAAGAAAGAAAATAAAAAACAGGGAAGGAGCAGAAGGAGAGGAAGATGAAGACCGGAAAAGAGAGAAAAAGGGAGATAAAGACAGGAAGACAGAGAGAGGAACACAAAGTAGAGAAGAGAGAGAGAAGATGATAAAACACCGGAAGAGAGAGAGAGGAAGATAAATACGGGAAAAGAGAGAGAAAGACAAAGACCGGTAGAGAGAAAGAGAGGAAGAAAACAAGTAGAGAGATAGAGAAAGGAATATAATAAAAAGAAGAGAGAGAAAGATAAACAAGGGAAGAGAGAGAAAAGAAGATAAAGAA
>NC_051414.1:39153107-39153241 GCF_015228065.2 Penaeus monodon
GAAGAGGAAGATGCCAGCTATAAGATACGTCACACTGATAAGAGAATAAAGCCTTTTGTATTCCCGATGGCGATTGTGTGGAAAGTAAATGACAGATGAATAGACGACATAAATATTCTCAGAACAACTTACAT
>NC_051414.1:39153476-39153643 GCF_015228065.2 Penaeus monodon
CTGATATACTAAATCGCATAAAATCGTTAATCTTCTATCGACTAGATATGTTTTAGTGTTTTATTAGGTAAGGAAAGGAAGAAAGAAGAAAAGGAAAAAGGAAAGAAGGGATAAAAGGAAGAAGAAAAAGAAAAAAAAGAAAGAAAGGAGAAAACAGGAACTTGATA
>NC_051414.1:39153670-39154540 GCF_015228065.2 Penaeus monodon
AAATTAACGAGAGAAAGATTAAAAAGACAAAGAGGGAAAAGCAAATGAAAGAAAAGAAAACCGAAAGAAAAAAACGGGAAGAAAAAAAAAGATAGAAAGAAAAAGAAAAAAAAAGGCAAATGCAAAACCAAGAAGCGACAACCCCCCTGGACCCCCCCTGGACCCCCCTCTTCGATTCCACATTTCCCCTCATTTCCCTCCCCCCCCCCCATCGCACTCCCTCATGTCTCCTCTCACCCCTCTCATTCTCCTACAATTCCCCATTCTCCTCCCTCTCTCTTCTTCCCCCTTTCACTTCCATATTCCAATCACTCTCACATTTAACCCCCCCTTCATTCCAACAATCTCTCCTTTCCCTTTCCCAACACTCCTCTCCCCATTCCCCTCCCAATTCCCTTTCCCAACACTCCTCTCCCCATTCCCCTCCCAATTCCCTTTCCCAACACTCCTCTCCCCATTCCCCTCCCAATTCCCTTTCCCAACACTCCTCTCCCCATTCCCCTCCCAATTTCCCTTTCCCAACACTCCTCTCCCCATTCCCCTCCCAATTCCCTTTCCCAACACTCCTCTCCCCATTCCCCTCCCAATTCCCTTTCCCAACACTCCTCTCCCCATTCCCCTCCCAATTCCCTTTCCCAACACTCCTCTCCCCATTCCCCTCCCAATTCCCTTTCCCAACACTCCTCTCCCCATTCCCCATCATTCCTCTCCCCAATCCCCATCATTCCTCTCCCCATTCCCCATCATTCCCCAGTCTTCATTCCCAACTCCCCAAGCCCATTCCAACACTCCTTCCCCATTCCAGTATTCCCCCCCATTCTCTACCCCAAAATTCTCACATTCCTTTATTCTGCTTTATCTTCTCCCCCT
>NC_051414.1:39154720-39155788 GCF_015228065.2 Penaeus monodon
AACAGTAGAAAAATCTTAGTGAACGTATTGCAAAGATATATATTTACATATACTTAATTGGATAAAATCCTGTATCTTTACATCGACTAAAATTCTCTGCTATCTCTTCCCTTCTCCCTTAATTCTTCTTTATTCTCCCCTTTTCCTTTTCATTCCTCCCTTTATTTCTCATTCCTCCACTCCTCTCTTCTCCCCCATTTCCCCCATCACTCTCTGCACTTCTCTCTTTCTCCTCTTTCGGCAATCACTCTCATATTTTCTTCATTCTCTTATTCTCCTCTGTTCTCCCCATTCGTTCACTCCTTCTGTCTCCTTATTTCCATATTCTTACGATTCCCTCTTCCCCCTCTTTCGCCTACATCCTAATTCCGCTACTCCAACTCCCCTTCCCCCCCCATTCCTCATTTCCCCACTCTTATTCCCCATCACTCCCCCATCCCCCTTCCCTAATTCCCCATTCACTCCCACACTCCCTCCCATCTCCCTCTTCTCCCTACCCTAACATCTCTCCCCTCTTACCTATCCTCTTACCCAATTCCCCATCACTCCCATCCCCCTACCCTATCTCCCCCTTCACCCATCCCTCCCTCCCTTCCCCCTACCCTAATATCACCCCCCATCTCCCTACCCTAACATCTCCCCCTTCACCCCTACCCTAACATCACTCCCCATCTCCCTACCCTAACATCTCCCCCCATCTCCCCCTTCACCCCTACCCTAACATCACTCCCCATCTTCCCCATCTCCCTACCCTAACATCTCCCCCTTCACCCCTACCCTAACATCACTCCCCATCTTCCCCATCTCCCTACCCTAACATCTCCCCCCATCTCCCCCTTCACCCCTACCCTAACATCACTCCCCATCTTCCCCATCTCCCTACCCTAATCCCCCATCACTCCCCCTCCCCCATTTCCCTTCCAGCACAACCAAGTCTCTGGAATGGTCGATTGCCAAGTGCGATATGTCTCAAGCTCATGCAATATTCTGTACAGTTGCAGGATTCTGTCAACTCTGCAACGCAAAGTGGGACAGTTTTCTCATTCAGGTTTGTGGGGTTTCGCGCAG
>NC_051414.1:39156147-39156680 GCF_015228065.2 Penaeus monodon
CTGACCCAAAACCGTCCGTACCACGAAGCGGCCGCCATGACATCCTCGGCCGCCGCTCTCCTGCCAAAGAACTTCCGTTTCCCTTGAAGTTTGAGCGAAATGTTCCCCGGGAAGTTGGAGTCTAGAACGGTATGGTTCCCTTTTGGCTTTTGGGATTCTGGGGGACGGTGGAGATGGAGACGGAAAGGGTGGAAATTGGTAAGGAAGGAAGTTGGTGGGAAGGAGGAGGAGGAAGAGGAAGAATGAGGCGAAGAGAGGGTGATGAAAATGGTGGAAATTGGTAAGGAAGAAGTTGGTGGGAAGGAGGAGGAGGAAGAGGAAGAATGAGGCGAAGAGAGGGTGATGAAAATGGTGGAAATTGATAAGGAAGGAAGTTGGTGGGAAGGAGGAGGAGGAAGAGGAAAAATGAGGCGAAGAGAGGGCGATGAAAATGGTGGAAATTGATAAGGAAGGAAGTTGGTGGGAAGGAGGAAGAGGAAGAGGAAGAATGAGGCGAAGAGAAGGTGATGAAAAGGATAAGGAAGGAAGTTGGT
>NC_051414.1:39157235-39157310 GCF_015228065.2 Penaeus monodon
TTATGCTTCCAGATGCCGTGGCTGTTAACCTGACTGCTGTGTCTGGATGTGCGTGGAAGAAGGGCAAAAGATGTT
>NC_051414.1:39157753-39157833 GCF_015228065.2 Penaeus monodon
AAAAAAAAAACACTTTGTAAATTCTTAAGATTTCTGGGAGAATAATTCTCTAAGGAAAAGCTCAATTCTTGGTATTCTTG
>NC_051414.1:39158333-39158619 GCF_015228065.2 Penaeus monodon
CGGTCTTTGGCTCTGACCTCTCACGAGAACACAGCTCCAGGTGACTCGATTTAGATGATGATGATAATTCTAAACAATAATGATGAGGGGAAAAAAAGGGAAGGCATTTCACACCTCTCAGTCTCATCCCTTCACCATAAACTCCTTGAAAAGAAGAAACCACAAATATGTAAAAAAAAAAGGGAGGAAGGAGAAAAAAAGAACAAAGAAAAAATCTGGAACAGGTCGACAGATGCTTTGTTATGTTTATATAAACCGTTGTTTTCTCTTCTTAGATATGCGAAGA
>NC_051414.1:39159186-39159321 GCF_015228065.2 Penaeus monodon
TCACACGTCCCAATCCAGATGATAATCTCTTTGGGCCAAATCTCTCGCTCGCTATTCACTCCAGGAATGCACCAGCAACCACGCCGTCCGCCTCTGCAACGCTCTTCATGTGATTCAGCAACATAAAGTCCAAAT
>NC_051414.1:39159351-39159544 GCF_015228065.2 Penaeus monodon
AGTATATTCATTATTATCTGCATTAACACCGAAATATACGGGTAAGGAGTTAGGAACGATCTAGCTCCCGATAACGAATTCTTTAATTCTTTAATTCCTGCGTCACCTTAGATTTTTATTTTTACAGTATTGTCTTTTTTCTTTCTTTCATTCTTTCTTTTTCTAAATACCAGTGTCATCTTATTTACGAAGA
>NC_051414.1:39159693-39159826 GCF_015228065.2 Penaeus monodon
CATCTTTAACTAATGTAACTGCGTGAGGACACGAGGAGGATGCGTGACAGGTCGTAGTTGGCAAAGCTGTCAAAAAAGAGAGGATAATTGACAGCTGTGGAT
The DNA here is from genome assembly GCF_015228065.2 of Penaeus monodon. Lineage (NCBI taxonomy): Eukaryota > Metazoa > Arthropoda > Malacostraca > Decapoda > Penaeidae > Penaeus > Penaeus monodon. The sequence continues at coordinate 39,159,796 of NC_051414.1, forward strand.
TGTGCATTGTGTTCGGATAATTGGCGTTTGT
>NC_051414.1:39160105-39160265 GCF_015228065.2 Penaeus monodon
CATCTGTCCTGCACCATCGAAGTTGACGAAAGGAATTAACACACGCGCAATGAAAGTTGAAAATAACCTCTCGCATTGTTCTGGCCTCTCGCCTCTCTCAGACGGCGCTGTCCTAATAGCTGGGTGAAAGAGGCGCTTTATAGAAATATTAATGATGGGA
>NC_051414.1:39160853-39161199 GCF_015228065.2 Penaeus monodon
TCTCCTTTCTCCCTATCCTACCTTCCCCTCATCTCCCTCCTTCCCCTCCCCATCCCCCTTAACCCCCTCCCCATCCTGCCCTTCTAACACCTCTCTCCCCTCCCTCCTCCCCTCCCCTTCTCCCCCCTTCCCCTCCCTTTCCCCCGCATACCAAACATTGCATTATCTTTTTCAGTTCAATTTCGGAAACGTCTTGAATATCAAAATTAATTGCGTCCAACCCCAAATTTGAGCATAATAAAACGCCTTTTCTCGGCCGTGCGTTAATAGAGGGAGGACACAAAAAAGGAAAAAAAGAAGAAAAGAAAAAAAAAGAGAGAAGAAAAAACTACAAAAGGAAACAGAC
>NC_051414.1:39162042-39162193 GCF_015228065.2 Penaeus monodon
CTATCATAAAATGCATTCGTGTTATCATTCGGTATCTAAATGGATAATAAATAGACATAGAGAGATGGATTGTTAAAGATATTTTAAAAAGTAGAAAGACGGAGAGAGATAAAAGAGGATGTGCAAGGAGCGAGATGATAGATAGATGGGA
>NC_051414.1:39162288-39162473 GCF_015228065.2 Penaeus monodon
AAAGAAACAAGACAAAGGGAAAGGAAGACGAGAGAGAAACAAAGACACAAACAATACAATAAACAAAAGAAACAATAAACCAAAAAAAAACCTTAGCCATCCAACCTCCCTCCACCCCCCCCCTTTAAAAAAAAATACCCCCACCTCTAACCCTTCCCCCCCAAATACACCCACCTCCCCCCCCC
>NC_051414.1:39162573-39162849 GCF_015228065.2 Penaeus monodon
CTCATCACGACGAACATAAGAGCACGTTATCGCGTCCCAAGCAAGCGTCAGCGGAGGTACCCCCACACACGTCCTCCCCCTTCGACCTCAGGGGACACACTGGCAACACCAAGACCGTCGGACGAAATTCTGAGCAAAAATGCATCTTTCCAAAATTCCTGTTTGATTTTTAGTTCTTTTGTGTTTTTTTTTAAAGGGATGTTGTCGGATGTAGAGGTTGTTTTAATAAAGGATTTGATTGAATTAAAGTTTTTTTTTTGAGGGAGGGGAGGGAGG
>NC_051414.1:39163011-39163101 GCF_015228065.2 Penaeus monodon
TTGTGTCGTGGTGTCATTTTGTTTAAAATATAATTATAATATTAGGATATAATGTATTATATCTTTTTTTTACAAGTTTTCTCGTTTTCT
>NC_051414.1:39164407-39164476 GCF_015228065.2 Penaeus monodon
CACATAACACAAGACAATAACAAAGGAGATAAAGCATCAGAGATTATTCTCGTGTTTTCTTCCCGTAAA
>NC_051414.1:39165136-39165397 GCF_015228065.2 Penaeus monodon
AACCCGTAAGGCAAGAGACACGGGGATGCCACGCGACGCATCCTCCGCTGTTCCGCGTGGGTTTCCTGTGATCATAATTTCCTGTCATTTTAACGCATTCCTACGTTTATGAGTCAAATCCCATAAATTAAAGATATTTTAAATTACTCGGCTTCTCTCACGTTCCGAAAATTATTACATCCGCAATAGAGAATTTTCGCACTAGTGATATATTTACCAAGGGAGGCGGTGGTGCCAAATCTTACAAGAAGGGAATGGAGC
>NC_051414.1:39165960-39166075 GCF_015228065.2 Penaeus monodon
CCCATTGGCAGGCAAAGCTTTTAATTAACTCCAACAGGACGCGCGGACCAACAGTTTTCCCCACTGAAAGCCTCCTTGGAACTGTTTCCTTTGGCGACTCGCGAAGAAAAGTTTT
>NC_051414.1:39166318-39166384 GCF_015228065.2 Penaeus monodon
GCGCGGTGACTATTTTTCTGACAGCTTTTAATGGAATCGATTTTTTTTTCTTGAGGATGAGGATGA
>NC_051414.1:39166702-39166920 GCF_015228065.2 Penaeus monodon
GTCTAATAAAAGTTTTTTTTAATAAAAAGACTTATTCTTTTTGACTAATGGAAATGCGTGTTGTGTCGTGATGTTGTGACCCGTTTTTTTGCATATAATTCTATTTATTTGCATATTTATTTTTTGTTCGTACACATGTTTGTGTATATAACATGAGTACATACCGTAGTACATACGCACATGGAGATCAAATACAGACATATTTACATCAACCCCAG
>NC_051414.1:39167284-39167412 GCF_015228065.2 Penaeus monodon
CGTCAAAAACCCCAGAAAACCCAACGATTCGTTTCTGTAAACCCTTTTCTTTCACGAACGCCTAGTATGTCGACACACCTGACCATATGCAAATTAACCACTACTCTAATCCTTGTCTGCAGCCCATC
>NC_051414.1:39167452-39167913 GCF_015228065.2 Penaeus monodon
TGATTGTTCTCCAGCCTGTTCGCTCATAGTCCTTTGTTGTCTCTCACCGTTCCTTATCCTGTTCCCTTCCCTTTTCCCTTATCCTTGGCTGTCCCTCTTCCCTTATCCTTGGCTGTCCCTCTTCCCTCTTCGCTCCTTTATCTTTGGCTGTCCCCTTCCCTTTTCCCTTATCCTTGGCTGTCCCTCTTCCCTCTTCGCTCCTAATCCTCTCTGGTCCGCTTCCCTCTTCCTCCCTTATTCTTCGCTGTCCATTCCCTTTTCTCCTTTATTCTCATCTCTCCCGCTTCGTCCCGAATCCTTTGATGTCTCTCTTTATCCTTTATCCTTGGCTGTCCCCTTCCCTTTCTCCTTTCTCCTTGACTGTCCCTCTTCCCTCTTCGTCCCTTATCCTTGGCTGTCCCTCTTCCTTCCTTATCCTTTGCTGTTATCTCTCTTTCTCTCTTATCCCTGGCTGTCCCCTT
>NC_051414.1:39169569-39169844 GCF_015228065.2 Penaeus monodon
ACTTCACAAAAACGAAGTATCGACTGACAACTTCTCTCACGACTTCATTAACGCTCAAGTGACAATCAGCTGACATCCTACATAGGCCTTAGGCTCTCTCACGCCCATTACGGACGTCACCCTCACAGTGGGCGCTTGCTAATGGGTATGATTTCATGAGGTAAGGCGGACAATGGGTGCGTGTTTTCTTTTATGTGTATGTTTTTGTTAATTTTTCTTTGTATTTATAATTTGTTGTTGGTATAATGAACCTGTAAGTTTTTTTTAATATAATT
>NC_051414.1:39169921-39170297 GCF_015228065.2 Penaeus monodon
ATCTTTTAATTATTCTCGGTCTATATTCGTTGTTATTATTTATATTCTCTCATCGACGGATGTATTGCTATAAATCCTGTATTCTTCTCTGTATCCACTTTATTTCACTTTCTATATTCAGGTCTGAATTTGCAATGCTAAAATTTGACTTGTTTACGTGCGCCGTTCTTGTTTATCTATTTAGATCTGTTTAAAAGGACCGTATCATAAATGAAAAAAAACAATATGATTATTTCGATATTATTTTTGTATTCAATATCCCTAATTTCATCACTAAAATTACTTTAAAAATATTTCATTCAATGGTAAGCTATGTACTTAAAGTCTTTCACAAACACTCAAAAACGCTCAAGATATTTTACACGACGAACAAAAT
>NC_051414.1:39170336-39170828 GCF_015228065.2 Penaeus monodon
AAGTCGAAACTCAAGCCATAGGAACAAAACCAGATGAATAAATAAATATAAACATGAAAAACAAAAAAACGAGGTGAAGTCACGATCGACTAATGAATCTGTCAAATTCACTCGATCGAATAACAACATAATTTGAAGTTTCATTAATATGGATTCCGGTTTTGTGCTACTTCGCTGCGGGAGGGTAGGGGGGTGGGGGAGGGGATGGGGAAGTGATGGGGAGGAGGGAGGTGATGGGGGAGGGGGGGTGTGATGGGGAAGGGGAGGTGATGGGGAAGGGGGGAGGTGAGGGAGAGGGGATGTGATGGGGGAGGGGAGGTGATGGGGAGGGGGATGGGGATGAGGACGCGTGGGAGGAAAAGAGGTGAAAGGGGGAGAAAGGAGGAGGTAAGAGGAGGAGGGAGAGGGGGAAGGAGGATAGGGGGAGAGATGAGTGAGAGGGGGTGACGAATGCAAGGGAAGAGGGGGATGGGGGATGAAAAAAAAATCACC
>NC_051414.1:39171005-39171106 GCF_015228065.2 Penaeus monodon
ATTGTCCTAATATTTCTTTATTATCCTCCCTCTGACATCCTAACATTATCCTCTTCCTGTTATCCTGAAATTTCTTCATTCTCCTTCTCGGTTATCCTTAT
>NC_051414.1:39171130-39172111 GCF_015228065.2 Penaeus monodon
TGTTCCTATGTCATTTCTATCCTCTGCTATTCCTCTTTCTCCATCCACCCATCCGTTTTTTATCATATTTCCCTCTCTATTATTCATATTTTTATCAATCTCTGTTATTCCTATCTTTTATCGTTTTCCGTTGTTCCTATCCTCCTCAGTTATTCTCTATTACCCCTATTCTCCTTTATCCGTCCCTTCTGTCACCTCTCTTTATCCTTTTTCACTTATTCTTGTAATCTTATTATCTACATATTTCTGTCTATTCTTATTCTGTGACTTATATCCTTTCTTATCCTTATCCTTTATTATATTCATTATCCCCCTCTTATCTTATCTGTCTCTGGTTATCTCTCTTCTCTCCTTTCTGTTTTATTTTTTTCTGTTATCTCTATCCTCATCTGTATCATTTCCTATCTTTCTCTTCTACCGCCAGCCTCTCTTATCTTTATTCCATTTTATCGATCTGTTATCATCCTTATCCACTCTTATCTATCTTATCTTATCTATCTCTGTTATCTCTCTTATCTATCTCTGTTACTTCTATTATCATCTTCTCTTATCTATCTCTGTTACTTCTCTCCTCTCTTATCTATCTCTGTTACTCATATCATCATTATCTTTTCTTATCTACCTCTATTACTTCTCTCTTCTCTTATCTATCTCTGTTATCATCATCACCCTCTCTTATCTATCTCTGTTACTTCTCTCTTCTCTTATCTATCTCTGTTATCATCATTATCCTCTTTAACAACCTCTTTAACCCTTTCAGCGTGTCAGCAACTTTCTCAACAACCCCTGAGGCTAACCCTCGCCCGCGTCCATTGCAATTGTTGCTTTACAATGTTGCAAATTCGGGCAACAAGCTGAGCTACCGTCGCGGATGTGGGCTATTGCAAGAGGGGGGAGAGGAGAAGGGGGAGGGGGGAGGTCAATAGTTCTTGCGCTTATCATTGCATTGCAACGATAATGACTCTATTTATTTCGTACGTA
>NC_051414.1:39172187-39172391 GCF_015228065.2 Penaeus monodon
ATTATTATGAATCTTCGAATCAAAATGATCGTTAGTCTCCATTGCAAAGGAGTGCAATACGTCGCGCTGTCTGTGTTGCTTTCGTTGCAAATTTTTCATATATTGCAATTTCGCTGCGGGAGATTTTTTATTCCGGAGACCGCAACTGCCCCCCCCCCCCCACACACACACACTCAACGTAACCATCACATAATAGAAGATCGC
>NC_051414.1:39172457-39172758 GCF_015228065.2 Penaeus monodon
GCAAGTCTGCAACAAATTTTTCAAGACGCTGAAGATGCTCGTAGGTGACGCGCTGAGCTGACGATGCAATATATAGATGGCGCTGATATCACGAGTTCATTAACTTCTGTCGACCCGAAAATGAGGGCGTGAATTATACGTTATTAAGCCTTCAGGAAGAGCATTACCTGTTCAAGCTTTCTCGCTTACCTGTAGGAGAGAGGTGAGATTTAAATTGCATATGCTTACATCTATATACTCATATGTACACGCGCATGCACACACATCTTGATAATTACGGGTGTGCTATGTAGAAAGAAAT
>NC_051414.1:39173039-39173125 GCF_015228065.2 Penaeus monodon
TTCTGAAGGGCACGTCAGCCGCTGCGCCCTGAGAATGCAGCCGATAAGGGGCGACGAAGGGTGTGGGAGCCGAGCCCTGGGCCGGT
>NC_051414.1:39173175-39173337 GCF_015228065.2 Penaeus monodon
TGGCGCTGACGGAGGGCTGGCGAAGAGATACACGACCGATAACATAATCAAGCGGGACGTCGCCAGCCCAGGACGTCGCGGGCAGAAGCGGCAGTGATAGCCGGCCGATAGTCGCGGCGCTCGGATTCGCGATGCTGCGGATAAGAGCGGATACATGCTGAT
>NC_051414.1:39173424-39174616 GCF_015228065.2 Penaeus monodon
TAGCGACTGCGATCGTGTGTGGCGGTGCGTGAGGTATACCGAGAGCGATTTTACACGCGGAAGCTTGAATCCAACTCGCCGACGTCCTCTCGAAGCGCCAAACGGAGCCGCATCTCCATCCGGGGATTAATGGACGCCCTTCCCTCATCGCCATTCACGCGCACAGGGACGCCCAGGCGACAGCGATCCTCCTCGCAAGCAGAATATCGCTCTTAAGGTGACCTCTACACGCCTCGGATGAAGGAGACGCAGCATCCGAGCATCCCGCTGGAGACGAGAGGCGTCTACCTGGAAGCCTCACAGTGTATCGTCTTCCCGGGGACACGAGGGATGCAAGATTGATTGTGTCTCCGGAGGAAATACATGCAGTGTGGCGCAACATGGAGTCCGTAGAGAGATTAACCACCGAGAGAGACACGCACGCCTCGACGCACAAAGACACTGGCGTAGACTGACACTCAGACAGACTGACGAACAAAGACATTCACGAAGAACGAGACAAACATTCAGACAGGCTGACGAAGACGTCCTGACAGACTAACAAATAAGAGACATTTCACACAGACTGTTATATAAAGAACATCATCGGAGGCTGACAAACAAAGACATCTTCACAGCCTAACAAACAAACATCCTCACAGACTGACAAACAAAGAGATTTTCAAACAAACACATCCTCACAGACAAACAAACAAACCCATCCTCACAGACTAACAGACAAACCCATCCTCACAGACTAACAAACAAACCCATCCTCACAGACTAACAAACAAACCCATCCTCACAGACTAACAAACAAACACACCCTCACAGACTAACAAACAAACCCATCCTCACAGACTAACAAACAAACCCATCCTCACAGACTAACAAACAAACCCATCCTCACAGACTAACAAACAAACCCATCCTCACAGACTAACAAACAAACCCATCCTCACAGACTAACAAACAAACCCATCCTCACAGACTAACAAACAAACCCATCCTCACAGACTAACAAACAAACACCCTCACAGACTAACAAACAAACATCCTCACAGACTGACAAATAAGGGCGACTCACAAAGACATCCTTAGAGACTGACAGGGCGCGTCAGCAGTGCGAGCGAGTGGGTCGTCAGGAGCCAAATCCTAAAATGGCTTTTCCGAGGATTAAGGAGATAGCAGGATGACAGACACCGGAGAAGGC
>NC_051414.1:39175703-39175807 GCF_015228065.2 Penaeus monodon
GCTGACTCCTCCGTACCGGCTCCCTGTCTCATTTAAATACGACAAGACGCCCTGGAGCAACGCTGCGCCTGTCCTGGAGGGGAGGCGGCGAGTTGATACGTTGC
>NC_051414.1:39176223-39176358 GCF_015228065.2 Penaeus monodon
ACTTCTCCAGCGTTGTTCTCAGACAATCATTCCAGAGCAATTTCAGATTGTTCAATCGCAATAACAATAACTCCCTGGGCACTTCAATCGTTTAATCACAACCTCAATCATTCCCGGCCAGTACAATCGTCCAGG
>NC_051414.1:39176390-39176500 GCF_015228065.2 Penaeus monodon
GTTCCTCCTGTGGGCGGCGCCGCCTCTGCCTCCCTCGCCGGCACCGATCCAAGCGACATCGTGCGGGATTTTACACATTTCCGTGATTGCAGAACCCGTTTTTTTTATTT
>NC_051414.1:39176898-39177048 GCF_015228065.2 Penaeus monodon
ATATTCCCATACCGTGTGCCTTCTAGTTAATCGTATAAACATAACACGTTGGGCAGGCCGATATTCCACGGGGTATACGAGGTAATAACAAAAACTTACACGTCAGTTCTGCATAACACAATGTGGAAAGTACACAGCGCAGGTATGCGA
>NC_051414.1:39177639-39177845 GCF_015228065.2 Penaeus monodon
GACTGGGGTGGGGGGGGGGGTTGGATAAAGGGTGGAAGAGGAGATGGGGTGGAGGAATGGGGGGGGGGTATAGGAAGAGGGAGTGGGGGTGCACTGGGGGAGTGGAGGGGGCATGGGTGAAAGGGTATGGGGGGGGGAATATAACGAGTAGGTGTTAGTTGAGAAACGAGGAAAAGGAGGTATATCTTTGTCGATAGAGGCCAGAA
>NC_051414.1:39178175-39178325 GCF_015228065.2 Penaeus monodon
AAAAAACAAAAACACAAACACGAAACAAACAAACAAACACACAACACGAACAAATAAAAATGCAACAACAGGTACATTGCAATAGAAAGGAATGCTAATTAACAAAAACCACTCATTACCGAGGAAACAAAACCGCGCTAAGTATTAGGC
>NC_051414.1:39178546-39178654 GCF_015228065.2 Penaeus monodon
AAATGTGTTTTATCCGATGTGCGTGTGGTCGATTTTGTTTAATTTCTTGGTTTGGGGGGATTATGGTTTATTTCTGTTTTGTTGTTCCAGATGTTATTAAATAGACAA
>NC_051414.1:39179419-39179546 GCF_015228065.2 Penaeus monodon
GAATTCTTCTCCTTTTCGCTGACCAGGTGTGTTCTGTTCTAGAATGCCCTTCTCGCGTGGACTGGTATGTTCGGTATCCGGTAATGAACTTCAAAAAAAAAAAAAAAGTTTCATTATTTGCACATAC
>NC_051414.1:39179563-39179671 GCF_015228065.2 Penaeus monodon
GTTTCATTATTTGCACATACAAAAAAAAAAAAAAAAGTTTCATTATTTGCACATACATTTTTTTTTATTATGTGGACATACTAAAAAAGTTTAATTATTTGCACATAC
>NC_051414.1:39179847-39179930 GCF_015228065.2 Penaeus monodon
TGCACTTATTTCTTTAAATGCCGCGTAGGTAAAAGCAACTTCGTAACTTATGGTTTAAGTTGATTAATAAAATCTTTAGAAAC
>NC_051414.1:39180190-39180364 GCF_015228065.2 Penaeus monodon
CGCTTTTGAAAAAGAATGAACCCGAAATTGAACCCGAAATTGCCATGAGAATGCACGAAAATAAAACCCAAGATTTTATTTCATCTTTCGATCGAAAATAACAAGTTCGCATTACCCACACGAATATCCCCCCCCCATCCATAACAGAAAGTTAACGATATAAAGCCAAGACCT
>NC_051414.1:39180427-39180604 GCF_015228065.2 Penaeus monodon
GCTGTGCGCAATTCGATTCGATACGGTCCCCACATTAAGAAAATGGCGGGTGATTTAATTGTCCATTTATTTGGTCAGAGTACTGCTCACTGACACACGCTATGCACTCGAACAGCACAAAGGTAACCATTAGCAAAATCAGCTGGTTGGGGTTTACCTGACCACCCTCCCCCCCCG
>NC_051414.1:39180992-39181143 GCF_015228065.2 Penaeus monodon
GGGTCGGGGGGAAGCCAAAACTCCTCTCAAAATGACTGCATCAATCAGGACTCTACGACAGTTAAATGAGTTAATGAAACAAAGGCAAAATCTGATATCGAAGCCGCTCTTCTCCGCTTCCCGTTTTCTTTTTTAAGCCTCATCCCCGTTT
>NC_051414.1:39181878-39182054 GCF_015228065.2 Penaeus monodon
AGACCCGACTTTGGCATACAGTGAGTAAGTGAGTAAATTCATCGTCGGTCTGTGGGTGAGTGAGGCGCTGACAGCGGCGGCGAATGAAGGAAGAGGCGAGATGAGGATTAAGGAAATCGGGTGGGAGTGTGTGCAACATTTTCCTGCGCTTTTCTTTGGGTGGTGGTGAGTCACAT
>NC_051414.1:39182261-39182376 GCF_015228065.2 Penaeus monodon
TGCATATGCAATAATGGTCATACAGAACTGCAACACCACAACACAAAAAGCCTAAGTTAAGTTATAAATGTTAATGCAACAGAGAACAACTTTCAAAAATTATAAAAAACTCTCT
>NC_051414.1:39183143-39183404 GCF_015228065.2 Penaeus monodon
ATCCAACGACCACAGCGTATATCCGAACAGCCTTTGGCTAAACTCAAAGACCGAAACTCTCCTTAATTTGCATACAAGCGTGACGATTAAAACGACAATAAAACCATATGACAAACCCATTCACGGCCCATAAATGATTTTCGGAGCGGGGAGAAAATGGTTTAAGTTTGGTGAATGTAGTGCTGAAGGGGGGGGGGCAGGGGGGGGATGTGAACGAGTGGGGGGGGGGTGATGAAATGTTGGGGTAATGGGTTATGTGTG
>NC_051414.1:39183831-39184024 GCF_015228065.2 Penaeus monodon
TGTTAGTATGGATGTGCGTGCGCGTATATGTGTGTATCTTTATTTGTGTGTACATTAATGTGTTCGCTTAACCGCACTGACTTTCATTATGCGTATACATGTGCGCGCGTGTACACTCATATCCGTGCATTCTATCTATCTACAGCCACGTGCCTTCTACCACACGATCGAATGTACGTACTAACACCTATTC
>NC_051414.1:39184055-39184535 GCF_015228065.2 Penaeus monodon
TTCCCATCCTGGTTATCCAAGTGAAGTAAAATCACTTAGATCGCGATTCCTTTTCCAACAACACGCGTATCCTGTACCTACGAATACACTGTACGCTTATCAAACTCTATGAATATTTAGCATCTAATTCCGACCCGACTTGCCGATACAGATCCTGCTTCCCTCCCCCCCTCCCCCTTCCCCCTTCTTCTCCTCCCTCTCCCCCTACTTCTCCCCCATCTCCCTCCTTCTCCCCCTTCCCCCTACTTCTCTTACCTCCCCCTTCTTCTCTTCCCTCCCCCCTCCTTCTCCCCCTCCCCCTATTTCTCTTCCCTCCCCCTACTTCCCTTCCCTTCCCCCTCCTTCTCTCCCTCCTTCTCCCTCCCCCCTCCCCCCGGCCGAAATTTATGGCTCCTCCGACAAAACACCAAATGTCATTATTTTCTCTTAATTTGCATAATGTTTAGCGAGATAAACACACCTGCTTCCGGATGAGGGGTT
>NC_051414.1:39184738-39184854 GCF_015228065.2 Penaeus monodon
CATAGGGAGGGCACGAGGCAGAAAGGGAAAAGAGGTGAGGATTCGAGAGGATGATCCCTGTAATTAATGTTTTTACTGGTCTTATCTCTCTCTATGGGGTCGGGCCTGACTTCCGT
>NC_051414.1:39186350-39186466 GCF_015228065.2 Penaeus monodon
CAATAAAGTAGATGAAGGAAAGAGGGAAGGAGGGGAGAAGAGGAGCGAGATCTTCAAAGAAACCAGACGCATCGTCCGCCACCGTGACTAATTATGAGAAAACCCTCCGTGTATTC
>NC_051414.1:39187383-39187500 GCF_015228065.2 Penaeus monodon
ACACGACCATTTTCACTTGACGGGAAAAATATAAATATCTAGCAGCTTCATTACGATTCAGAGCATGGAAGAGGAATATGTACCTGCCATGCTCCTTTTAGCCATCACCTGTAGCGG
>NC_051414.1:39188188-39188571 GCF_015228065.2 Penaeus monodon
CCCCTCCTCATCCGCCACGTGTCGCCAACAAGACAAGATGGCGAGACTTGAAAAAAAAAAAAAGTTTACACGAAGGGGAATTTTTTGTCGATGTGCCCTGCAGAATGTGCTAATTTATAAGTCATATTCACAGCGGCGGGCATGTACAGTCACGGGCTCCAACAAAAACAGAGGCGGCTAAAATGTAAATAAATAAGAAAGTATGGAGGTGAGCATGGGTTGATACGCAAACAGAAGGTAAATAAATACATGAATGAATAAATAGGTAAATAAATAAATAAATATGTAAACTACCAGAAGCAGTTAGGAATAAATAAATAAACACATAATATATACACGCGATCACGAGCTTGATCACAAATAGAACCAGTTGAAAATCGATG
>NC_051414.1:39188674-39188840 GCF_015228065.2 Penaeus monodon
ATATATATTATCAAATATGCAAAACCTATACAGATTCCATAAACACTCGACTCCTTTACAAGACGTTCTCTATTCTTTAAGAACATTTAAAGGTGTGTTCTGAACGCACGTCTGTGGATTCATCTTTGTCTCGTGTTCTGAGTGACTTGCAATGTGTCTCGATGTC
>NC_051414.1:39189004-39189338 GCF_015228065.2 Penaeus monodon
TGGCCACCTGTGCGTTTTTCCGTCATGGAAACCTACACTTCATATACGCTTCATACATGCGTACATGCTCACATACGTGTGTGTACGCGTGTGGGTATGCGAGAGGAGGGCGTACGTGTTATATAACCCCAGCTTACAAATTCTAACAGGCTATTACCCGGGATCAAGCGCGGGGCCGTAGCATACACAAATATTTCTGCTGAACCTGCATCTGAATATTAACCAAGGAGGTGGGAGGAGGGAGGGGCTTGGGAGGGGGTAGGGAGGGGGTAGGGAGGGGGCTTGGGAGGGTGTAGGGAGGGGGTAGGGAGGGAGTATGGTGAGGGTTGGGGTA
>NC_051414.1:39190033-39190458 GCF_015228065.2 Penaeus monodon
ATCTCTCAAAACAAGCGCGCTAACGTTAACTCGATCAACTGTGAGCCACGGTGTTAATACCCCATTACAAGCAACGAGGTGTTAGCGGCTTCCCACGTAACGAGAGGAGGGTGTTAAAGTGGCCCTCGCGTCGAACTGCCACTTATGACGTCTAAGTGAGAGAGGGGGGGGGGGGAGATTGTGCAAATCCCCCCCACCCTGCCACTCTTCTCCTCCTCCTCCTCCTCCCCTTTCTCTATTCTTTTCGTGTTTCTCGTTCCCTTCTCCCCCCAATCTTAATAGTAATATGAACCTCATCTATTCATCTTTAATATACTCTGACGCTATCCTCTAGTATACTCTTAGTATACTGTATTGTACTCCCCCCCCCCATCGATTTACACTCTCTCCTTCCTTCAGTGTACAATTCCTACACCCTCTATGTA
>NC_051414.1:39190826-39190929 GCF_015228065.2 Penaeus monodon
AACGCGGCTAAATGGCTTCATTTTCAACTTCATTGCAAGCAGAGGTTATTGCAGCGATCAAGGGATGAAAAGGGATTGTGCTTGCTATTGCCGCAGGATACTT
>NC_051414.1:39191763-39192244 GCF_015228065.2 Penaeus monodon
AAAGCGGCCGTTCGAGCAGGCGGGATCAGCCCTGAACGGCCGTCTTACGGAAGCGAATCTCGCGGACGAAGGCAGACGCTCCGCCGGTGGAGTCCGGCAGGTGGAGGAGGAGCTTCCATTCCGACGGGTGGAGGAGGAGCTTCCATTCCGACGGGTGGAGGAGGAGCTTCCATTCCGACGGGTGGAGGAGGAGCTTCCATTCCGACGGGTGGAGGAGGAGCTTCCATTCCGACGGGTGGAGCAGGAGCTTCCATTCCGACGGGTGGAGGAGGAGCTTCCATTCCGACGGGTGGAGCAGGAGCTTCCATTCCGACGGGTGGAGGAGGAGCTTCCATTCCGACGGGTGGAGGAGGAGCTTCCATTCCGACGGGTGGAGGAGGAGCTTCCATTCCGACGGGTGGAGGAGGAGCTTCCATTCCGACGGGTGGAGGAGGAGCTTCCATTCCGACGGGTGGAGGAGGAGCTTCCATTCCGACTGTCC
>NC_051414.1:39193017-39193084 GCF_015228065.2 Penaeus monodon
TCCAAACCGTAAAGAAAACGACAAACCTTTCTTCCATTTTCCCGCCTTTTTTCTAACGACACCAAAA
>NC_051414.1:39193186-39193357 GCF_015228065.2 Penaeus monodon
CAATGGGGAAGCGGGCGATATTGCAAACCCAAAACGGGACAAGTTCCTGCAACAAATAATCCTCGATTGCATTCAAAACCGACAAGAATTTACGACAATAGACCCTCTTGGGCGAAACTCAATGTTCCTCAGAGCTGCCGATGACGGACGATACGACCGCGGGAGCAGACA
>NC_051414.1:39193665-39194154 GCF_015228065.2 Penaeus monodon
GTTATACTGTGGTATGGGGGGGAATGAAAGGGGAAAAATTAGCAATTGAGAAAGGAAGGTGGAAGAATAAAGGCTAAATGTTCAAAAGGGTGGGGGATGTTATTGAACTGAATAAGGGGGGTAAAAGAAATATCATACTAATTCCAAAGGGAAAACAAAATAAGAAAAATAAAAATAACCCAAGAAGGGGAGGAATAAAAATAACAAAAAAAATAAATAAAAGGGAAAAACAGTATATATAATATAAATATTATAATAAAAATAATAATAAAATATATAAATATAAATAAAATTTTAACAAATCAAACAAATAATATAATAACAAAACATTGAAAAAGCAAAAATCATCATATATAATTAAAAAGGGAGAAAAAAATATACTTTAAAACACTCTCTCCTTAGTAAAATCTATAATTCCGTTTTAAGATTTCTATATCTTAAGAAACAGGATAAAAGAACCAAAAGGGGAGAGAAAGAATGAAAGGGGAA
>NC_051414.1:39195185-39195514 GCF_015228065.2 Penaeus monodon
AGTACATCCTTGCGTAAGCCGAAATCCAATGAAACCTGTACTTCAGCGTCTGTGTACATTAACGAGTACATTCGCACGTAAAACGATAGAGAGACTAGTACTTCAAAAGCCATTGTACAATAGTGTGTACTTCATTACGTAAACCGAATTCCGTATAAACTTACTTATGTACATGACTGAGAACATTTGAATATAAAACGAATTCTAGTCTTTTATTTATTTATTTTTACTTCAGCACTCATCTACACAAGAGTGAGAAGTGTACATGCACGTACACCCAATAAAAAATAAATCAAACGCCCATGACATAAATGAAATTGCGAAGCTCG
>NC_051414.1:39196219-39196299 GCF_015228065.2 Penaeus monodon
GATGCTCTTGTGTTTTCTAAAAAGACGTGACAAAAGGCTGAATATTACGATTCTATATTTGTCTCTGGGATACAAGGGAA
>NC_051414.1:39196432-39196748 GCF_015228065.2 Penaeus monodon
AGAAGACTTACAGTTTGCAAACCTTCCTCTCCTCCTCTTGGTCTCTACGTCTTCATCTTTATCGCAATCTATTCCCCTCTCCCCTTCTTTCTCCCTCATTTCCCCAGTGGGAAAAAAAACAAAAGATGAATGATAAACCAAGATTGACGATTTGAGACAAAGTTCCTCCCCCCTCTCTCTCCTAGCGCTTCGAGGCCGAGACTGATGGAGACAGAGAGCGCGAGACCCGTAATGAGAGGGTAAGAGAGCGCGGGGTCATCGAGGGTTGTACTTCGTTAGGGAGATAACTCGGCGCCAGCTGACGAACAGGAGGTAA
>NC_051414.1:39197211-39197724 GCF_015228065.2 Penaeus monodon
AACCCCCCGAAGGCCCCCTCGCGAAATACCATCGGTCTTGTCTGAGTGAATTTTGCGATTGGCCTTAATTAAAGTGTTTTATGGTAGCCCGCGGGAATGCGATTGCGGAGGCTAGTGTGGGGCTAGTGAGAGGGCTAGTGAGAGGGCTAGTGAGGAGCTTTTTCGACGGCTAGTGAGAGGGCTAGTAAGAGGCTTTTTCGACGGCTAGCGAGGGGCTATTTCGAGGGCTAGCGAGGGGCTATTTCGAGGGCTAAGTAGGGGCTTGTAGGGAGCTAGCAAGGGGCTATTTTTGGGGGGCTATTCAGGTGCGAGTGGGGTAAATGAGAGGCTATTTCGAGAGCTAGTACGGGGCTAGTGTGAAAGATAGCAAGGGGCTAGTGAAGGGCTGGTAAGGGGCTCTTTCAGTGGCTAGTGAGTGGCTAGTTGCGAGCTCTTTGCGGTGTGTTCGGTTCGTTAATCTCTCGTAATCGCTATTTGACGGCTGTGATTATTCACGTGTTCGCTCGTATTCAA
>NC_051414.1:39199083-39200155 GCF_015228065.2 Penaeus monodon
AATTCAAATAAGACGAGACACACGGCAAAAGACAGCCACTTGGATGTTGAAACTGAAAGCGAGAGAGTGACACCCAGAACGTGAATGAAAACCGGCCATACATATCAAATGAAACTCCCTTTTGCGGTCAGGCGAGGTCAGAGCCATAAACGAAATGTGCTGACCTAATCTAATCCTATCAATACCACATAGAAGTGATGCAGTTGATGAAATATGACTGCAGTAACTGTCACATCAACGAACTGCACCCCTCGCGTAAGGCACGGCCAACTATATGCAAATGTAGATATTAAAAGAGAGTTTCTCTTTTAGAAATGAGTACCATAATGCTGATTTTTTTCCCCCTCTTTCCATAAAAACCGCTGTTACTTTTGATTTATTGAATTACATCTCTATACAACATGTATTTGCAGCACAAATACCCACCCACCAGAAAAACTTAGATAATGAAAACAAAGTCGAATTTAACATAATCTCTAATTCCTCATTTGTCTCGTTCGCGCATATGACGTCATACGATACCCCCGCTACTTTCGCGTTAAAGAAAAGTCACGTTCTACAAATATCAACTTTAAACCACAGAATAATTTAATTGGACGCGGTCTTGAATCCTAAACCGTAGATGAAACCCATAAAAGAAGGATTTTCATGTTTTACTATATTCCTAGTTTAAACTGAGTCGACGTAATGATATGCACGAACTTACACACCTGGTGCAGTGTTATTTTACTCCGGGCCAATCAGTATACTTACGCTGAATTACTTACATATGGCTTACTAACACTGATAACCAATGATTTACTTACATTTAATTACTTATGCCTGACTTACTGAGACTGATCACCACTGATTTACTTACACTTAGTTACTTACGCTGAGCTCTTATTGTACTGGCTTAAATCCAGTGATTTGCCACTTACACTGAACTTACAAAGTTATTGTGCTGATCCACTTGTAATAACTTACTAACACTGATTAATCTTCATTGGTTTATCTACACTCGATATTCCAGGCCAGAATTCCGTTATCGGGTAGAATTTAAACTGGTTCGGTTTACGCCTATTAATCGATT
>NC_051414.1:39200826-39201159 GCF_015228065.2 Penaeus monodon
TTTTGGGTTACACATCTTAAAAAAAAAACGAAAACAAAAATACGACATTAAACACGTAAAAAAAATACTAACTAAATACTAAAAAATACGACATGAAACACGTAAAAAAATACTAACTAAACCAAAGTAGACAGAATTATAAACCCGAGTCTTACGGCAAGATCGGGCCCATAATTCAAGAAATAAAAGGTATAATTATAAGTGTATCTAATTTCATTATCAAAGGGCGGCGTGATTTGCATCTACTCATGTCGAAAATAATAGATTGATTCCGCATAGTGCATTTCAACGGACGATTATTGATAAGCAACTTCTTTAAAATTGCTTATATGC
>NC_051414.1:39201781-39201965 GCF_015228065.2 Penaeus monodon
ATCATTACACCATCGAAAAAAAAGAATAATAACTCCACCCCCTAGTTATTCTAACAATGTAAATCTAGGTGTTAGGTGACGTCCGACAGGCTAGCCGCTTTCTAGTTCAACTAGTTCTAAGGTCTTGTGGTTTAGAGGTGAACAACCCGAAGGAATGTTTACGGGTCGAAGCTGAGTAAATTAG
>NC_051414.1:39202817-39203002 GCF_015228065.2 Penaeus monodon
AGCAGGCAGCCGGAGCAGAGAGAGAAAGCACCGTAAGTACGTCTCCTCATGCAGCCTCGCTTTCTCAGACGCAGGCCAGCGCAGATAGGATCGAGACGAGGCACCTAACTGGCACTTTGGGGCGGAGAAGCGGACACAGATCTTCATAATAAGTAAGGGCGACTGCATTGGCGTAGAGGGGGAGG
>NC_051414.1:39203310-39205701 GCF_015228065.2 Penaeus monodon
GAACAGAGATGGGGACGAGGAATGGGATTGGGGAAAAGGATAGGAATGGGAATCGAGAGCGGATGAGGGGAAGAAGCCAACCAGATCAACCACCACAGCTGATCCACCCCAGAACATCCACCTCAGTTGATCCACCTTTGCTCATCCACCACAAAACATCCACCTTAGCTGATCCACCTTTGCTCAGCCATCCCAAACATCCACCTCAGCTGATCCTCCACAAAACATCCACCTCAGCTGATCCACCACAAAACATCCACCTCAGCCGATCCACCCCAAAACATCCACCTCAGCTCATCCACCTTTGCCACCCTCGCCTCGCCAGGTGGAAATCGCCATGCACAAATCACCTTCCGGTCTCTCTCGGCGCCGGGAAAGAAGTTGAAGGCAGTCATGCACATCCCTGCATGATTAAGCGCCTTGCTATTGCATCGTCATGCACACGGCACAGTCGAGGTGGTAATTATCTCATGATCGTAGGTGCGTTGCTCAAATTAGACCCCCGGTAGCCTAATTACATATATATATTTACCGGCGGGTGAGATTATACGCTGTCGGGATCGCTGTGGGTGAGGGAGGTGGGGAGGGGGGGTTGAGGGGAGGGGGTGGGGTGAGGGAGGTGGGGGTGGAGGGGAGTTGGGGTGAGGGAGGTGGGGGTGGAGGGGAGTTGGGTGAGGGAGGGGGGTGGATTGGAGTGGGGTGAGGGAGGTGGGGGTGGAGGGGAGTTGGGTGAGGGAGGGGGGGTGGATTGGAGTGGGGTGAGGGAGGTGGGTGGAGGGGAGTGGGGTGAGGGAGGTGGGGGTGGAGGGGAGTTGGGTGAGGGAGGGGGGGGTGGATTGGAGTGGGGTGAGGGAGGGGGGTGGGGGTGAGTGGGGTGAGGTGGAGGGGAGTGGGTTGAGGGAGGTGGGGGTAGAGGGGAGTGGGGTGAAGGGGTTAGGACGTAAGGGGAGGTAGTGGGGGTGAAGGGATAAGGATGGGTGTGAGGGGGAAGGTGAGGGTAAGGGGGTAAAGTGAGGGTGAGGGAGTAAGGTGAGGGTGAGGGGGTAAAATGGAGGTGAGATGATGGGATGAGAGTGACAGGGTGGGAGTGAGAGGATGGGGGAGGGGGCAAGAGGGTGGAGTAGAGTGGGGATGAGATGATGGAGGTAAGTGGGGGGGGGAGGAGGTAAATGAAGGAGATGAGAGTGGGGGAGAGAGGGCTGCGTGAGAGAGTGGGGATGATAGGAGTAGGGAGAGGGAGAGGAAAAAAAAGTGAGGAGGAGAGGGGGGGTAGAAAAAAAGGAGGGAACAGGATGTAAAGAAAGGAATTGGAAGAGAGAATAACGGAGAGGGGGAGGGATAAGGCGAGGGAAAAGGAGATAGAGAGAAAGAGAAGAAAATTTGAACAAAATAAGAATAAGGAATTTACAGCGAAAGAAGAAGAAGAGGAGAGTGAACAGCAAAGGGACAAAGAAGAACAAAAACAAGAGAATAAAGAAAAAAAAAAGAAAAGAAAGAAAAGAAAGAAAAAAGAAAAGAAAGAAAAAAGAAAATAAAGAAAAGAAAAAAAAAGAAATAAAAAAAGAGAAGAAAGAACAGAAAGAACGAAGAGGAAGAGAGAGAGAGAGAGAGTATCGGAGATTAAGACCGCACACGGAATGAAAAGTGACGCTGGGCAGCCATGTTTGACCGCCGCGATGATGACCCGCGAGTCAACACGGGCGTCCATATATCCCCGTCATCGCTTGTGGCCCAACACCATCCCTCCCGCACCCCCCACCCCTGCTGACGGCTACCCTCACCCTCCCTCCCTCCCTTTCTTGAGGTCCTCCCTCCCTCCCTCCCTTTCCTGAGGTCCTCCCTCCCTCCCTCCTACCCTTAACAGCATCCCTTCCCCCCCCCCCACTAACGGCTTCCCTTACCCTCCCTCCCTCCCTTTCTTGAGGTCCTCCCTCCCTCCCTCCTTTTCTTGAGGTCCTCCCTCCCTCCCTCCTACCCTTAACAGCATCCCTTCCCCCCCCCCCACTAACGGCTTCCGTTACCCTCCCTCCCTCCCTTTCTTGAGGTCTTCTAGACACTCCCTCCCTCTCTCCCTTCTTCTCTATTCCAACAGCTCCCTTCTTCCTCCCTCCCTCTCTTCTCTAACAGCTTCCATCCCCCTCTCTCCCTCTCTTCTCCAACAGTTCCCTTCCCCCTCCCTCTCTCTCTTACCTAACGGCCCCCTTCTCTCTCCCTCCCTCTCTTCTTCAACAGTTCCCTTCCCCCTCTCTGCCTCTCTTCTCCAACAGTTCCCTTCCCCCTTCTCTCCCAACCACAGACCTCTTTTACCCTCCCTCCTTCTCCTCCACATCCCCCTCCCCTCCCCTCCCTCCCCCATGATATCTCCCAACCCTCCTTTTTCTTGACACTCTC
>NC_051414.1:39205730-39205869 GCF_015228065.2 Penaeus monodon
TTATGCGTCTCTGCTATCTCCCTTCTGACGTCCCTACTGGCCCGCGACCTGCATCTCCCTACCTCCCTGACACCCCCCCATCTCCCACACCCTTTCCTCCTCCCTTTTTTTACCCCCTATACTTCCACTCTGTTTGATA
>NC_051414.1:39206238-39206435 GCF_015228065.2 Penaeus monodon
CATCCACCTTGTCACACGCACAAGGAGAGGCACCGCGTCAATTTACGTCAATCACAACATGGCGTTGATTGCGGAAACAGCTGTTGCTATTTCAGAGCTCTGCAACACAGCATAAATCGGTAAGTTGCTGGTGTCGTTGCCGGTTACCAATATTCGCGGGTTTTTATGGGTTCTTATGGCTATATTACCATCGCACC
>NC_051414.1:39206850-39207514 GCF_015228065.2 Penaeus monodon
TTACTTTAAAATGACCAGTTACCCGAAGGGAAAATATAACCCGGAGTCTTCGGTTAATGCAAATCCGATGTCCGAACGTTCAGCTGTTGCAAATCCAGTTTTAAAAATGTTCTCTTTAATCTATTTTTAACAACAATTTCCATATCCATTAGTGCAATATTGCATTCACTTCCTGCTATAACCTTTCTATATAATGAAGCATCCAGATCAACAGGTTTTCTTGTGTGTAAATATATTTCGATTCTGAATTGCCAAAAGGGAATGTGATGATAATTAATAAAAGAAAAAAAAATATAAAGGCAAAATGTAATGGTCATTAGTAAAATAGTAATGAGAACAAATGATAAGTCAGTGTTAGCAATTAAATCCATTAGTAAAAAGAAAAAAAATAATGAAGATAAAATCATAGAAAAAAATAACTTATCAAGCAACCAAAGCTGATAACAACAACCAGATAAACCACAAATAACAACAAAAACAACGAACCAGTAAAAATAAATCATACAATACATCCCAGACAACATGAAATAATAACAAACAAACAAGCAAATAAGAAACATCGATCTATAAAACACCAAAAAAAAAAAAAAAAATCCATCGAACTCATAGAACAATAAAAAAGAAAAAAAAATCCTCTTTCTTTGAGACTCGAACGTTCGAACCT
>NC_051414.1:39207707-39208022 GCF_015228065.2 Penaeus monodon
GCCCCGCCAAAAATTCCTCCCGTCAATATATCCGAAAACATCGCCCTTCCAACCTACACGGCAATAATGCTACTTGCAACCCGTTAAGCCAGGTTCTCATCCGGCTTAATTCCCTATCAAAGTAGACACCACAATCGCCAACCATTATTTGAAAGATACGAAATGTCTGTTAAGTGTCTGCGTGCTTCGATGCGCCATAGTTATTTTGCATTGTTGCCGAGTGCGCGCTGGCTTCGATAACTGTGTTTTGCGAGATAAGGTCTAATTAGTCATGTGTCGGAGAAATAAACGTTGGGAATTATAATCGATGGACAC
>NC_051414.1:39208651-39208723 GCF_015228065.2 Penaeus monodon
ATAACGTAAAAAGGATTATAAGGTCAAGAAACAAGACATTAAGCAAAGCATTAAACCGTGATTTTTTCCCCC
>NC_051414.1:39208995-39209223 GCF_015228065.2 Penaeus monodon
GATACAGAGGAACCTAGGTCTTAAACGAAAAGTGATTTTATGAACAAGGTATATAGATATATTCATTGTCGTATAGTGTGAACATTCGTGAATACAGAAATTACAAGCTCTAAAAAATATATTAAAAAAAGGATAAAGGAACAACGAAAAATTAAGACTACACAAAATCTCGAAATAAATAAAGACAGAAAAAGATACACACATAAGCAACATCAAACCATGGAGTAT
>NC_051414.1:39209435-39209729 GCF_015228065.2 Penaeus monodon
TTTAGACCTCTTTCCCTCGCAAAACCCAGACGCAAATACACCAGGTAAATCACACAAAACGGAAAAGCGCAGAAACAGGAGAGCAGCGTTTAAACCCCCTGATTACTCGGTCTTGAGAAGAGAAAATGAGATGCGAGGGGGCAATTGAGGACTGTTTAATGATACGGATCTGTGAGTTACTTTCGAGAATGTAAAAAGGCCACGAGCAAGAACCCGGTCATTTGGGAAAGAGTGTGAGGATGTACTTTGTGTGGCGCCGCTGATTAGGGGTGAGGCATGGGGGGGTACGATGCA
>NC_051414.1:39210130-39210977 GCF_015228065.2 Penaeus monodon
GCCTGTCATTTTCTTCACATTAGTGTAATGGCATTCCGCATATTGCAAACCCAAGCAATGCACACTAAACCTCTCTACTGCCCTATTTAAAATTTAAATGCTTGCTATTTACTCTTTATTGTTTCATTACAATCTCCTTTTCGCTCTTTCCAAAAATAATTTGATAATCAAAATAATTTTTTCTATAACTCCAGTCTCTTATGGTAGATTAACTGATTATCAAAATTTGAGTAAACAAAATTGGTTTGATAGATTAAGCAAACAAATGAATACTTGATATCTTTAACTCCATGTGAAATACATCGGTTTGGAGTAACTTGATTTATATACTTAGCTTTGGCCAATTAAAAATAACTTTGTGAGCACGTTCTCCCTCCCTTGGGTCATATATTACTTATATATTTTCCTTGTAGTTGTTATAAACTTTTATTCATTTAAGAATTTCGATTTTTACTTTTTCAATGAACAATGAATGTGTTTTGAATGCTATGGCCAAGGGAATTCAAACTGCTATCTAACCTTAGTGAAATATTAAATAATGATCAACAAACGGACAATTCTTCACAAAACCTCGGAAAATATGCAATATTTAAAAACAACCTGCAATCAAAAGTACTGTTGCAAACCGGCGTCAGTCATTAAATATCTAAACTCCTTTTCAACAACAATGGAAAATATTTTTACCTTTATCAAACTCTATCCACATGTATCTTTTGTTGCTAAAATTCATATTTCGAAAAAAGAGAGAGAGAAAAAAAAATGCGGTAGCTTAGTTATTTTATGTTGTAATATTTTCTTTTGTTAAAGCCGTTTGCTGTTTTTTTTTCTATTAATCCTTTTTTCTTTT
>NC_051414.1:39211557-39213275 GCF_015228065.2 Penaeus monodon
GTTGCATCCCATCCCATGTCTCTATTATCAAACCCCCCCCCCTCCCTCGTCAGCGGCTGCCATCAATCAGCTCCTCGTCAGCACCCTCTTGTCAGCATCTCCTTGTCTCGAAAACCCGTCAGCTCTCGGCAGTGATCATGTCTATCACATCTCTACTGACCTCATGTTCACTTTGCGTCTCGAGACGTTATGATCATGTTAACGATATAGATGGACGATGAAGTGGAAACTGCCTTGTTTTTATTAATTACTAAGGAAAACGAAACAGTTTTAAGAATCCTTATTATTACAAGTATTTCATTACTGATTCATATAATGATAATAATCATGATTTATATCATTATAACTATTACCTTATTCATATTATCAAAACTAACATCGTACTCATACTATTATTAACTATCATCAAATGCATATTATTAAAACTATCATCCTATTCATATCATTAAAACTACCATCCTATTCACACTATAATAACCATCGTCTTCCTAATTATTATCATCAACACTGCAATACTAATCACGCATTAAAACTCCCGTAATTCACCAGCTTCCCTAAATATTTTCACTCCAGAACAAATCCTATCAACACATTCTCCATCAGAATAAATCCTCCAGCATCAGAAAAAATCCTATCAATGCATTCTCCAGCATCAGAAAAAATCCTATCAATGCATTCTCCAGCATCAGAACAAATCCTGCTAATACATTCTCTAACATCAAAATAAATCCTGTTAATACATTCTCCAACAACAGAATAAATCCTACTCATACATTCTCCAACACCAGAACAAAACCTACCAATAACTTCTCCAACACCAGAACAAACCCTACCAGTAACTCCTCCAACACCAGAATAAATCCTACTAATACATTCTCCAACACCAGAACAAACCCTACCAATACATTCTCCAACACCAGAATAAATCCTACTAATACATTCTCCAACACCAGAATAAATCCTACTAATACATTCTCCAACACCAGAACAAACCCTACCAATACATTCTCCAACACCAGAATAAATCCTACTAATACATTCTCCAACACCAGAATAAATCCTACTAATACATTCTCCAACACCAGAATAAATCCTACTAATACATTCTCCAACACCAGAATAAATCCTACTAATACATTCTCCAACACCAGAATAAATCCTACTCATACATTCTCCAACACCAGAACAAAACCTACCAATACATTCTCCAACAACAGAATAAATCCTACTCATACATTCTCCAACACCAGAACAAACCCTACTAATACATTCTCCAACACCAGAATAAATCCTACTAATAACTTCTCCAACACCAGAACAAACCCTACCAGTAACTCCTCCAACACCAGAATAAATCCTACTAATACATTCTCCAACACCAGAATAAATCCTACTAATACATTCTCCAACACCAGAATAAATCCTACTAATACATTCTCCAACACCAGGATAAATCCTACTAATACATTCTCCAACACCAGAATAAATCCTACTAATACATTCTCCAACACCAGAATAAGACCCACCCTCGAGAGGAAGACTTTCAACCGCGAACCACTTATCCCTTCGTGCTGGTTCTCCCACACTCTCTCGTCACACAGCCACTGATGTAATATCTAATTAACACGAGAACCACTTTACTGCTATAATTTTTTTTTCTTCTTCTTCTTGGGTCGTTTTACTTCTGAGTATCTTACTGGATTCATTATGCACAGGTG
>NC_051414.1:39213889-39214062 GCF_015228065.2 Penaeus monodon
CAGTCCATCATCACACGCCACGAACCGACAGAGCTGAACAAAAATGAATTATCATTGAGAAACAACAATAAATCATGCCGCCTGGGATGTTATTATGGTAACAACCCAGGTGTTGGTGTGACCACGTGGCGCCCTGGTACCCCCTGGCCCTCCTCCTCTCTCCCCTCCCCCCC
>NC_051414.1:39214925-39215008 GCF_015228065.2 Penaeus monodon
AATCCCCCGCTAACAACCGCAAACGTCAGCAAAGCTACCGTTTAATCCCAAAGGTAAACTCACAGATATGCAAGAATTGGCCT
>NC_051414.1:39215156-39215385 GCF_015228065.2 Penaeus monodon
TCCTCATTAACATACTGACTGTCAGCGTGGCGATAGAGACCAGCAAGCCGTGGCATCGGGATCCAAGTCAAATCTGATTACAGTGTGTGGTGACGAAGCACTGTTTTATGATGGGGTGGATAGTGTGCGCGATTCTGTTGTGGTGGGGTTTAGAGTATTATGGCTTTAGCTGATTTTTTTTTTTTTTTGTAGAGGTTTATGGTTGTTTAGCATGTGTTTATATATACAA
>NC_051414.1:39215453-39215520 GCF_015228065.2 Penaeus monodon
ATACACACAGGTTTGTTATCACTAAACATCTTTTTTTTCCCTTTTCAGCAGAAATCCGCGAATTTTG
>NC_051414.1:39215551-39216394 GCF_015228065.2 Penaeus monodon
ATTTCCCGAGGAGAGCATTTGCGGCCGGTGTTGTCAGGTGGTAATGGCGGCGCTGATTAATGCTGTTTCTAAATAATTCTGGCCGAGTTGCTTGTTCTCGCCGTCGCTCGTTAATCCTGGCTCGTTCGTGTGTGTGTATCTGGCGGTGATCGTATCCCGCCTGCCCTTGCGCCATAATTTACTTAATCACAAGTTCTGGGGAGGTTTTAATGATGGTGATGTATTGACTTCGAGCTTTCGGGGAACATAAGCGCCCATGAACTCCCTTCCGATGATAACCCGAATTAAAACACAAGTCAGTTCTGATCGCTACATTGTCATTATCTCTTTATTATTGTTTGTTTATCGTGCGTAGGTTGTAATTAATAGACACGTCCATTTATCTTGGTTTTGTGAGTTTCGATTGTGATATTCGAATCTTTTATCCCGGAGCTTCGAGCAACTGAACGAAATCTCGAGGCTTAATTCGAATTCTCTCGATTAAATTTTCGGATTACCCGTCAATGTTCGTTTCGAATTAAAAACAAACAAACGTATTTACCATGGAAGAGGGGAGGGTATCTAAAAAGAAGAGGCAATAAAGAATACGTAAAATATTGACTCGTAATTGAGGAAAAATTGTGATTCGAATCTCAAAGATTTTCGCCAAATTTCGAACTATCTCGAGACTGTTTCGAAGCTCCATTAATGTTCGTCTCTTTCGAATATTTTTTTTTCTCTCTCTTTTTTGACATGTGCAATGAACTAACACCGCTTAAAGGGTTTTCATCACATGCATTTACTGATAGTTAAATGACTTTACTAGAGCATATTCTCCGTTAAGGGATATGTCGCTTTAGTCGG
>NC_051414.1:39216588-39216663 GCF_015228065.2 Penaeus monodon
ATTTTTTGGACTTTGACAAGTTTATTGAGACAAGCTTACATCCATCTCAAAAGGATGAAGTAACTTAGGCTGCTG
>NC_051414.1:39217154-39218215 GCF_015228065.2 Penaeus monodon
GCACGATCCTGTGTAATCCTCCAGAAATCAGAGAGTGACTTTTAGAGTCCTTGGCTCGAGTAGCGAAGGATTACCGGATTTAACCTCGAAGGACCTCAGCCTTTCTCAAGGACCACCTCCGCTCCCCCCCTTGTCCGAAAAGGAATATAAGAAGCCTGTGTGTTTATTCTCCGATAGGCGAAAGGGATAAGGCCAGTCTTAATAAAAGGAAGGACTCTGTTCTCTATTTGTGCAATTTTAGGGATCCTACTCGCTAATCAGGCGAACACAAAGTCAATATTTGCTTGTTATCTCTTGTTTTTCGACCTCTGAAGTGTTCGTTAGTTTATTCCTTATTATCTATTTTTTTGCCTCTTTTTTTCTTTTCATGTACTTCGTCTAAATAAAATAAATATGCGCCTGTCTTCCCATCCGCTGTTGCAATCCATCACCGTCTTTCCTTTCCCGCCTTTTTTTGTTTTTTGTTTTCTTCTCTCGCTTTTCCCGCCATTTTTTTTTTCTCTTGCTGCGATCTACATAATTTACATACGAAAATAAATCGCGTTTCTTTCTTTTTGTGCTTCTTTTGTCTTCATCGTTCAACACCCTTATAATTAGTCTAATCTTTTCAACACAAGGGATTTTCGGGTGAAAGTTTGTGTATCAAGATTATAATTACGTATATTCTCTCCAATTTCAGGAAAAAAGGACAGCAAATTTTAAGAAAACAATAAAAATTTAGTTTATTAGTTTCCATAAAATAACATATCTGAAAAGTGTCAGCTTATGTGAGTTGCCAGATTCTCCAGATTCTGAGACTGACCCATTTTTATACATCGGGACTACAGCAAGACTATACGTTGATACACTGAGGCTACACTGACTAAACACAGAGACTAATACTACTTGATGCGCCGAGACTACACTCTGGATACAGCTAAACTACTTCGAGACTACACCTTAACTATACGATGACTACACCTTAATGAACCAAAGCTACTTCGAGAATACACACCTTGATACACTTAGACTATACAGACAAAATCTAGACTACACATGGACTCTGAGACTACACAATGACT
>NC_051414.1:39218292-39218699 GCF_015228065.2 Penaeus monodon
GATAAAAGAGACCTTGATATCCTGAGACTACACCTACACAATGCACTTTAACTACACCCTGACTACACCTTGACCAATTCTTACGTCACGTCTTGGTACACTGAGAATATATTTTGACTTACGCTTAGGTTATACCGCGACTAACCTAGGATTTACGCCTCAGTACACCGTATTTACACTCAGACCTACCCGAGACTACATCGAGACTACACTGAAATTACACTGAACTGGAACTGCACTGAGGCTACACTGAACTGGAAGTACACTGAGACTACGCTGAACTGGAACTACACTGCGACTACACTGAACTGGAACTACACTGCGACTACACTGAACTGGAACTACACTGCGACTACACTGAACTGGAACTACACTGCGACTACATACGGGCGTTCAGAGGCGTGATG
>NC_051414.1:39218943-39219063 GCF_015228065.2 Penaeus monodon
ATTATACAAAATCCCTAATTAGTCCCCCCACCCCCACACACACGCCCACAATTCCACCAGTCCATCTGTAAACACACATACACACGGAAACAGAAAACTTCCCACACTCCAAACGCCCAT
>NC_051414.1:39219108-39219328 GCF_015228065.2 Penaeus monodon
TGCCCATCCACTCTTACCAACCCACCACACCCCACACACACACACCCGCCCCCACATACCCACTCTTACCCACCCATCCCGCCCACATTTACACTCCCGCCCACACCTTATCCCCGAGAGCCTCATGACGAAGCAGAACGCCCATCGTTCCTTGGCCGTTCCTTGGGGTAGCCGCGGGACAGCACGGAGACGCCACATCCGCTGAACTTGAGAACGGAGA
>NC_051414.1:39219382-39219476 GCF_015228065.2 Penaeus monodon
AGTGGTGGGGGTGGGGGGGGCGTGGCGGCAATTTAAGGTTTTTTGTTGCGCTGGATAGGTGGGGTTTATCTGATCTTCCTTTTGCTAAAATGTG
>NC_051414.1:39219701-39219937 GCF_015228065.2 Penaeus monodon
ATTTCCAATGTGTGCATTGACTCTAAATAAAATACTTTCTAATATATTGTCATGTACAGCACGTCTCATACCCAGTGCACGTAGATGACAGAAGAAATGAGAGAGATGAGGAGGTGAGGAAGAGTGAGAGAAACTGTGACAAACTGATTTACGAGCAATCATAATAAGAGGCGGATTATAAATCACTCCTACACCCATACCCATTCTAACACCTCTCCTCTCTCCAAAACTACGGA
>NC_051414.1:39220325-39220424 GCF_015228065.2 Penaeus monodon
GCTCTTGCGCCCTGCTTCCGTTTTCTTCTTCCTTAACCCACCTATTTCCCTCTTACTTCTTACCTTCCCTCGCTTTACCCAAATTTCCCCTCTTCCCTT
>NC_051414.1:39220710-39220872 GCF_015228065.2 Penaeus monodon
TCAGGATACGTAGGACCTCGCCCCTCGCTCCCTCCGCCGTGGCCGAGACCTCATCACCGCGTCAGGCAGGAAGGTGCCCTCCATCCTCATCCTTACACGGAGAATAATTATGGGTCAGTGGCTGATCATGGCGGCGGGGGCATCTTCGGAGCAACTGGAGAT
>NC_051414.1:39221468-39221617 GCF_015228065.2 Penaeus monodon
GACTGGACCCTGGATAAGAGATGACACCAGCTGGGGACACAGTGACCTGCTTGGGGGGAAAAGGGGTCATCTACCCCAGGAAAACCAACTGAGAGATGACCTGTGACCTACGAATGACCTCCTAGAACCAAGCAGAGGTCAACTTCAGA
>NC_051414.1:39222095-39222898 GCF_015228065.2 Penaeus monodon
CAATATGTAAGTGACAAAACAAACGCGGTAGGGTGATACCTGATAATTGGACATTATAACAGAGTTTGTGTTCCTGCTAACAACTGGTAACAGCTGAACGCGGAGGTAGTTGGGTACAGCGCTGAATCTTCGCAGGTTACAGGGAGGTCAGACGCGAGAAACAGGGTACAGGGATATGAGAGGGAACAGGAACAACCACAGGGAATGAGAGGGAACAACCACAGGGATATGAGAGGGAGTACCCACAGGGGAATGAGAGGGTACAGAAACAACCACAGGGGAATGAGAGGGAACAGGAACCACAGGGAATGAGAGCGAACAGAAACAACCACAGGGGAATGAGAGGGAGTAACCACAGGGGAATGAGGGAACAACCACAGGGAAATGAGAGGGAGTAACCACAGGGGAATGAGAGGGAGTAACCACAGGGGAATGAGAGGGAGTAACCACAGGGGAATGAGGGAACAACCACAGGGAAATGAGAGGGAGTAACCACAGGGGAATGAGAGGGAGGGTAACCACAGGGGAATGAGGGAACAACCACAGGGAAATGAGAGGGAGTAACCACAGGGGAATGAGAGGGAGTAACCACAGGGGAATGAGGGAACAACCACAGGGGAATGAGAGGGAACAGTAACAGAACAATAAATTATGGAAGATTATTAACCCTCGAAAATTGAATAAAAGAGAAATGAAGTGAGAAAACCTGAAGAAAGAGAGACAAGCATTGCGATAAAAGGGGAGGTAAAGAAGATAAAAATAAAAACGTAGATAGTAAAGATTGGCAATCCAAAAAGAAGAAG
>NC_051414.1:39223228-39223733 GCF_015228065.2 Penaeus monodon
CACCCAAGAAGACGTCAAGAGAGAACACTCGAAGAACAAAATGAACACAACGCACAAGACACGCCCGAACAGAACGCAGCAGAACACAAGACAAGAAAACATAAGCAGATTAGGGAACAGGGTGTACGCAGGCACAGCCAAGTGGCAGGTGCATGACACTTATAAGTAAGGGAACAGCCGCCAGGTCACGAGGTGGTGGTGGTGGGAGGGTGAAAGGGTGGGGGAGGAGGGTGAAAGGGTGAAAAAGGTGAAAGGGTGGGAGGGTGAAAGAGTGGGAGGGTGAAAGGGTGGGGGAGGAGGGTGAAAGGGTGTTAGGGTGGGAGGGTGGGGGGGTGAAAAGGGTGGGAGGGTGGGGGTGGTAGGGTGTTAGGGTGAGAGGGTGAAAAGGTGCGAGGGTGAAAGAGTGGGAGGGTGGGATTGTGAAAAGGTGAGAGGATGAAAGGGTGGGGGAGGGTGAAAGGGTGGGAGGGTGAAAGGGTGGTAAGGTAACAGGATGGTAGCGGGT
>NC_051414.1:39223776-39224079 GCF_015228065.2 Penaeus monodon
ACTACCAGCTCAAGAAACTGCGAGCGAGTGGGCGGGGGTGAGCTTGTTAGCGCAAGAAATAATCAAGCCGCATTTTGGCGAGCGACTTTTGCCAACAATTCTGACTTGGAAATAACACCGGGGTTGACTTTCGCGGTGATTCATTCCGCGAAATTGCTCCCTGACGTAAGATTCTGGTAAATTTCGTTGATTGGGGCCGCGCCGAGCAAGACATCTCGGTTGGGGTCGCTCGCCAAAAAGACTTAGGCTTTAGTGCGTGTAAATAGTAATGATTTGGCTGCGACCGAATCCCTTTTTGGGCAC
>NC_051414.1:39224828-39225218 GCF_015228065.2 Penaeus monodon
AAACAATAATGTGATAATTTTTTTTATTATTATTACTTTTTAATCCGGAATCATTCATGAGGCAAGGCGATCAAAGTCATGAGGAAGCCATGCGGGGAGATGCACATGATGCACATGCAACGACCACATGGCAATAATCACTCATTGGGCAGTTTAAATTCCAGAAACGATGTGATAACCCCGCTAATGGCTTCGCAAAGGGAAGGGGTTTTAGTTGAAATTTTAAAAAGGGTCATAATAGCGGGGTCTGGAGCCGTTATTGCACGATCGTGATTGTCTCTGTGGCCGTGATGACGTAATAGACCTCCCCCCTCCCCCCCAGCCTCTCCCCCCCTATAATTCGCCCACGATACCGCCTCTTTCGTTGTCATGTTCGTATAGATAGGGAAG
>NC_051414.1:39225669-39225811 GCF_015228065.2 Penaeus monodon
CGCCTTTCCCCCACTGACAAGACACGATGGTCGTGGTGCTGCCACAAGATGATTCAAACGCATGTAATATATATTTCCCCCACGACTTTCATTAACTTTATGAATGATGGTAAGGAAGAAGAAAATTACGATGGTCAAATAT
>NC_051414.1:39226762-39226885 GCF_015228065.2 Penaeus monodon
CTCTGATGTTTATACAACGAGAGGAAATGTGACGAACGGAGCGCCGCCGCCAGCCATTCGAGGATCGCGGATTAATATTTTCGGATTTCCGCCACGGATTTATGAGTAGCCTTTTAAAGGAAA
>NC_051414.1:39227178-39227319 GCF_015228065.2 Penaeus monodon
GGTTGTCATGGCTTGTGCTTTGTCCGCTGATGAGAGCAGCATCCGTGGAAGTGACCTTTTTTCTCCTCCTCTGCTTCGCCTTTCTTTGAGGTCTGATTGCACCTGTGTCTACCTCCCCCTTTTTTTCTTCTTTATCTTTAT
>NC_051414.1:39227436-39227714 GCF_015228065.2 Penaeus monodon
CACACATCCATGTATGTTTGTGTTTACATACAGATTGCACAGTCTGTATATAAGCATCCATTTGTGCGTGTGTTTATGAGCCTATGTTTGTGCGTGAGTCAAGCGATATAATCTCGACCGGACTTGCCTCGGCCGAGCTTTGTCTCAGTGAACATTCGTCTTCGCAGATTAACTTCGCAGATTAGATTTAGTGCCGCGCCTTATCTCCTCGCCCTCCGATAGCTGTCGAGATAATCGTATCACACAATCCTGATGATGTTGAAAATCGGTAGGATCTC
>NC_051414.1:39227754-39228363 GCF_015228065.2 Penaeus monodon
CGTTAATTCTGGCGCAAAATATTTGACACAGTCGAAATTTGGCTTCCGTTACACTCATGTTATAAAATAGGTATAATGGACTTACCCATAATAGGGAATTTGTCTCCTCCCCCCCCCTTTACAATCCATCCTCATTACCTTCCTATTTTTGATAATTTCCTCTCTATCCTCTTTCCCTGAGATTTTCTTCAGTTTGCATTTTTTTTCCTTTTCTAGTTCTATTTTCCTCCTCTTCTCTCCATTTCCTTCTGTCTTTCCTTCTGCTGTTCATCCTCATTCTCCCTCGTTTCTCATTTTCCTACCTCCTCTCCCTTTTTTCCTTATTTTTCCTCCCTCTATTTCTCCTACCTTCCCTTCCCTTCCCTTTTTCTCTCCTACCTTCGCTTCTCTCTCTCTCCCTCCCCTTTTCCTTCACCCTTTCTTTCCCTCACTTCTCCCCCTGTTTTCCTTCCCTCCGTCCTTAATTTCCTTTCCCCTCCCTACCTTCCCCCCCTTTCTACCCTCCCCCTCCTCATAACCTCTCCATCCCCCACCCCCTCCTCCTAACCTCCCCTTACCTTCCTTTCCCCTCCTTACCTTCCCTCCCCCTTAACCTACCCTCCCTTTCTA
>NC_051414.1:39228420-39228653 GCF_015228065.2 Penaeus monodon
TGCCGAGGTCTCCGTCACACCTGAGATATTTGTTTACACGCTTGGCTGTCATTGTAAACCCTGTCGCTTAAATGGTACCTCGGAGTTTTAGTCAAGCTTTAACCTCGCTTTATTTGATAACTAAGAGCCCATAAAGCACAAAACGGGGGTCAGGAAGGGGTGGGGGGCAGGGGGGGAGCTCGTGAGGCAAGCTTTATCGGGAGTTATTCCTCGGAAGGGGTTGGGGTGGGGAT
>NC_051414.1:39229746-39229950 GCF_015228065.2 Penaeus monodon
GTGACACGTGATGAAAAATTCTTTGTCATGCACATGCCGGTTTTAGGAATGGTGGCTCATGGCATGACAAATATCACATGACTGTTATGCAGAAGAAATCGCTGGTATGTCACGAGTAAATTATGTACGTACGGATGTATATAATCAGGTGGGCATGTGTGTATATATGTGTGCGAGTTATGGACAGTTGTTGTATATTAACAC
>NC_051414.1:39230397-39230660 GCF_015228065.2 Penaeus monodon
GAAAAAGAAAAAGAAAACAGAGAAAAAGAAAAAAAAATCTAATGAAAAATTGAAGAAAAGAAGAGAAAAGACAAGAAAAGACAAAAAAAAAAAAGGGGAAAAAGGAAAAGGATAGAGAGAAAAAAAGAAAAAAGAAGAAAAAATGGCGATTATGAGAGGATTTTCCGTTCTTCTTCCTGCTGGAGATTTAATAAAAATAATGGAGTGTCTGGCAAAGGATAATGTTTTTTTCTTTCTATATTTTTTCTATCGGTATGTCTGGC
>NC_051414.1:39230788-39230853 GCF_015228065.2 Penaeus monodon
ATTTTTGGTACAACAATAATTTCTTTTAGGAATCCGAAAATATACCAAAATTCATCTTATTCGAA
>NC_051414.1:39231493-39231769 GCF_015228065.2 Penaeus monodon
TGTAATACAGCTTAAAGCCCATCACCCTCCCCCCCCAACCCCCCCAAGAAAAAAAAATCAATAATTCATTAGTTGGACACGATGCTCCCACAAGCCTACGGGAGGTGGGCCTATTAAAACAAGTCTTTGCCCTCTCGAAGTAGGCCTATCTCTTTCCCACACATATTTTTACTGTGGAATTAAGGAGTCTGCGTTCCTCCACACTCTCTCTATAAGGTCTTGCGTAAGTACTTGAGATTATAGAGTTGATGATGATTCCAATCGTGGGTGATAATC
>NC_051414.1:39231828-39232179 GCF_015228065.2 Penaeus monodon
TCTTGGGCATAAAGGCATGTGAAAAGGGGGAGAGGTGAAGGGGCGGAGGGGTGAAAGGGGAGGGGTGAAAGGGGAGAGGGGGAGAGGTGAAGGGGGGAGGGGTGAAAGGGGAGAGGGGGAGAGATGAAGGGGTGGGGGTGAAGGGGGAGGGGGAGAGATGAAGGGGGTGAAGGGGTGAAGAGGGTGAAGGGTGAAGGGGGGAGGCCGGAGAGATGAAGGGGGTGAGGGGTGAAGAGGGGAGGGGTACGTGGGTATGTATACGAATGGGTCTTTGGAGGAAATTGGATATTTAAGTTGTTAGTTTATGTAGGTTCATAGTGTTTATCTTAATAGAGAAGGTATTTAGTGCTA
>NC_051414.1:39233701-39234099 GCF_015228065.2 Penaeus monodon
TACATTTAAAGGTTAAAATAACGTTACCTAAAGAGTGTCACGTACCTTGACAAGAAAATTGTAGGAATATACGAAATATGAGTGAAAGGGAGGCAATAAAATAATGAGAAAAGAGAATCGGACACAAGACATTAATTTTCATATTAAAAGAGAAAGCATCATATAAGGAAACTAATCACGGTGATAACACTGGTATTTTACAAGGAGAATTGAACATAAATAGACTATTAGTGAAATATCAGAACCCAAGCGTCATCTGTGCAAAAAACTGTCAGGTCAAAACGAACATTTACTTTACATGACACTGCATGTTATTTTTGGCTTTAAAAGTATTTTGTAAGTTTAACTCATTCATAGTTTCCGTGATTTATAGGATATTAAGTTTGCTAAAATAATTA
>NC_051414.1:39234158-39234228 GCF_015228065.2 Penaeus monodon
AATGATGCTTTCTTACAAAGAAATGTTTGTGATATGATTTCGTATGTAACGATTTTGAATATTTGCATGT
>NC_051414.1:39234316-39234414 GCF_015228065.2 Penaeus monodon
TGAAGAATTGAAAGAGAAGTTACGATGTTTTTGTTAACACTAGTCTTCAAATTTGTTATTTTTCTCCGCTTCCCCGCTCGAACTGCCACCCCTGCTAC
>NC_051414.1:39234555-39234722 GCF_015228065.2 Penaeus monodon
CACAAAGACACACGCGCGTGCAAACTTCCCCGCACATTCACCAACGCAACCTGCTCGGTATACGTGTGTACACCTTTGCACAAAATGGCAAGCAGATGTGCCCTTCCAAGAATAAGAAGCTGTAGTCGCGTTGCTCTAGATAAATCGCGACAATTTATTTCCACCGA
>NC_051414.1:39235769-39235863 GCF_015228065.2 Penaeus monodon
TCATGTCTAATTAATCAGGCCCGACATGTCAGTACCAGCTGCACCTCAGGCAAAGCGAGATCGCCGCCACACCTGTAAGGAGGAACATTTGTGG
>NC_051414.1:39236445-39236559 GCF_015228065.2 Penaeus monodon
TATAATAAAAATAATATATAAAAAATTATAAATTAATATATATAATAATATATTTTAAAATAATAAAATTAAGATTTTAATATATATTTTACAATTTTATTTACATAATTTAAA
>NC_051414.1:39236696-39237615 GCF_015228065.2 Penaeus monodon
GGGACAAAAAACGGAAAAAAAAAGGAAAAAACCAGAAAAGGGCAGAAAAAATTAGGGGACAAAAAAAAACCATACACAAAGACAAAAAAAGGAAAAAGGACAAAAAAAAAAAAAAACGGGGTGATATAAAAACTTTAAGAAAAAAAAGAAGAAAAAAAAAAAACAGAATATGAATAGAAAATTAAAAGGAACTAGAGAATAATTAAAAAAGAGAAAGAGAAAGCATATAAACAAAGGAAATAAAAGACATATTAAAAGAAATAACAAAAAAACAAGAACATAGGAAAAAGCAGAGGAATAAAAACAAAAACAAAGGAACACAATAGAAGAGGAAGAGAAGAAAAAAAGAAAAAAAAAAGAGAACAGAAGGAAAGTGATAAAAAACAAAAAGCAAAGGGAAAGACAAAAAAAAAGGGGGGGGATTTAAAACATACCCAAAAAGAAAAACAAAATAACAATAAAGTGAAACAGAAGGAGATAGAAAGAAAGGAAGAAAAAAAAACACGAAGAACAAGAAAACAAAGAAACAGAGAAACATTTAATACAAAACAGGAGGAGAAAGAAAGAAAGAAAAAAACAACAACGAAAGAAAGAGAGAAAGAAAGACAAGAAAAGAAAAAAAGAAAAGAAAAGAAAAGAAAAAAGAAAAGAAAAGAAAAGAAAGAAAAGAAAAGAAAGAATGAAAAAAAAAAAAAAACACGACTAAAAACAAGAAATTAGAGAGCAAGTATTAAAAGCAAAGGCAAAGAATGAACGCAAGAGCCGCTTTCCTGCATCTGGATTTGCAACAGAAGACAAATAACCCCTTTGCCGGCGTAGCATTATCTGTCCCCCGGATAATGGCGCACACACTCGCCACTCACAGGAATTCGGGCCTTTGACAATTTCGGCGACTTTCCGAGAGCAACAGACCATAATT
>NC_051414.1:39238887-39239136 GCF_015228065.2 Penaeus monodon
ATCCGCATCTGATAACTGGGAAGCGATGTCACGCTGGTTCCTCTTAGAAGATTGTAGACATCAGCGTCTGGAAACCATCGTGTCCGGGGCTTCTCCTATGCACTAAGTGGGCTTCCCCGTCCCTTAGCCTTCTTTATGGAACCCTCTACTTACTGTGCAAGATTTACTGCAACAAATCTCGCCCTACATTGGAAAACGCCTCGCCTCCCCCCCTCCCCCCCCCACACGCATCTCTTGTCTTTCTTTTTC
>NC_051414.1:39239478-39240025 GCF_015228065.2 Penaeus monodon
GTCAATGTGAAAAAAAATCTGAGCCGTAGAATATCTTCAATCCTCTTATACAGGATCTAATGTCTTCCCAATGCTGCGTAGTTGTTATTTTGTGAAAGACAGTGATTTGGAATTATCCCCTCTTATCGATATCAACCTGGATTCATGTACGGATTCCAAAAACTGTATTTTCTTTAAAAACAAATATTCGACATATTTTTTCTTCCTTTGGATATGGGAAAAATTTGCAGGAATGGAAGAGGAAAAATATGAACAGAATAAAGTGACTCCCGTTTTCATTGGCCAATAATTCTGACCGTGAAAATTAGTATTTCCTTCTGTGTAATTTTTAACTGACGGAAATGGGACGGTTTTCATTACATTCAACATGGAAAATGGACAGGAAATTCGTGTTTTCAGCGTATTCAATTTCGATCTTGCGAAGTACAAAATAGTAAAACGTAAAAAAAAAAAAAAATCGTTTTCTTTCCTATTTCTCACTTTTTATGAAAACAAATATTCCACAAACGAGTCTCATTTTCCTTTGCCGAGAATTAGAACGTAAGCA
>NC_051414.1:39240264-39240415 GCF_015228065.2 Penaeus monodon
TTTTTTTTTATAAAATCAACATTGTATTTGTTAATAACGTGGCGTTTAGTTATTCTCGAATTTCGTTTTCATCTTACGCAAAAAGGGGAAAAATAATTTTAAAAAGTATAATACTCATGGGTTTGAATTCATAACAAGTAGCTTCCAAGAC
>NC_051414.1:39240457-39240967 GCF_015228065.2 Penaeus monodon
GATAGGGTAATTAATGACGATTTCCCAAGCTGTAAAATATGTGTAATAATAAAAAAAAAAATGTTTGATAGGGTAATAAAAAAAGGAAGACGTTAAACTATAAATATCTAACTAAAATTGCACAAGCTTGTACTTTTGGCCATTTTGTAACCTTTTCCAAAACAAAATTTCTAATATAGAAATAGCTCTACACGCGTCATGCAGATAACAATTTGGATATGATTTCGAATACTACCCTTCCGTCGCGAAATTCGACATATGTCACATTAAATTCCATAACCTAGCCAGAATAAATGCTCAGATCTACTAAATGTCGGAAAAAAATGAGGCTCCATATATTTTTTTCCCACAAATGACTGACAAAGTGATCATGTACATGGAATGGGATTGTTGGCCTTTGCCCCAGGGCCGACAGACACGGAGGTCGCGGCGACCACTTGACTCTGCACTCTACTTGGGGTTTCCATAGACAAAACTTTCCCTGTACCGAAAAAAACTGGGTTTCGGTAC
>NC_051414.1:39241008-39241166 GCF_015228065.2 Penaeus monodon
TTATTTACCTGAAGAGAAGTCTTCCCCCAGACTCGCCAATTCCGAGGTTCAAACTTGCACTCGCGAAAATCACATATTCTCGCTTTCTTATGTCAGGCATTTCTTATTTTCTTGTTTTTACCATCATTATTATTCTTTTATCAAACAGTTTTTAGTAT
>NC_051414.1:39241206-39241326 GCF_015228065.2 Penaeus monodon
TCTTTTAGTTCCTACATGCTATCACAGAAGATATGTCACTTTTTTCACTTTTCACTTCTCTTTATGTAAACAAACTTGATCGTGACGTCAGGATGATGTAGAATATTTAGGTAGACGTCG
>NC_051414.1:39241412-39241485 GCF_015228065.2 Penaeus monodon
AATGATATTTTCAGCTTTAACGTAGGCGACAAAAAAAAAAAAAAGATTATTTGATATAAAAAGAGCTTTATAA
>NC_051414.1:39241614-39241750 GCF_015228065.2 Penaeus monodon
TGGCTTAGCGTGTCACAGGGTCGTAAGCCATCTCCCGCAAAACTGGTATTAATTGGTACTCCATCACAGGCTTGGTAACAGGGTCGTTCGCGAAACCCATATACACAGCTTTACAAGCTTCGAGAACCTGATCACT
>NC_051414.1:39242443-39242684 GCF_015228065.2 Penaeus monodon
GGGATAAAGCGCGACAGCCGACGAGACCCGGCCAATTATACCTGCAACGACATACATATTTTTCAATTAGGCAGACGTCCCTATATTACATACGGTGCCGTCGCGGGCTGATTGTCGCTGGCCAACCGCGACGCCCAAATAACAGCGGGACTTGGCCGACCGTGCGGATCAGACATTACCTGGTGGTGATTGGGCTTAGAGTGCGGGCCGGAAATGCGACCGTACGGGAGATCGGGAGCGC
>NC_051414.1:39242741-39243179 GCF_015228065.2 Penaeus monodon
TCTTGTACAAGGGGGAGATGGGTTTCTTGTACGAGGGAATGTTAGGATTCTTGTACAAGAGAGCGATGGGTTTCTTGTACAAGGGAGCGATGTGTTTCTCGAACAAGTGAACGATGCGTTTCTTGTACAAGGGAGCGACGACTTTCTTGTACAACGAGGGCATTATGAGAAAGAAGGCATTTTTATTTTGTACAAGGGACTGGAGAGTTTGTATAAGGGAATTGGAGAGCTACGAGATTTTTCTTTTTTTTTCAAATGGGAACGGTGAGATTATTATAGAAGGGTATTTGGAAATGGTGGGGTTTCTTGTACACGGTGACGGCGAGTTTCTTGTACAAGAGAATTGGATAGCCGAGAGATTTCTTGTAAAAGGGAGAAAAGAGTTTCTTGCGCAAGGGAATTTTGGGAGTCAAGGGATTAGTTGTAAAAGGCAGTGAT
>NC_051414.1:39243268-39243463 GCF_015228065.2 Penaeus monodon
GCTGAGAGGGATTCCAACACAGATTTCTTGTACTCGTTATTTCGAGAAGAAAAGGGTTTCTTGTACAAGGTAGACATTGTAGAAATGGTGTTATATATAGTAATAACAAATGGTGTTATACTATACATTTATTAATAGCTCTCTAGCTGAGATTTCTTGTCCTAGGGAAGAAGAGCTGAGAGCTTTCTCGATTCA
>NC_051414.1:39243640-39243709 GCF_015228065.2 Penaeus monodon
AACGATTGAACACACCAATAAATACATACACCCTGACAGACAGACAGCTGGACACATTTCTAACGGAAA
>NC_051414.1:39243744-39243894 GCF_015228065.2 Penaeus monodon
AAAACACAGACAGACTAATGGAAAGAGCAGAAAGGTCAATTGATATCAAGACACCGATGTTAATCTCCATCAAACATCAAAAACTTTATCCAACAAATCGAGTGGGATTAATTTATCCATGTCAGACGGTGATGTATTTTCCTCTCTGTT
>NC_051414.1:39244324-39244571 GCF_015228065.2 Penaeus monodon
ACAACAATACGCCTCCCTCATTACTAGGAAGACAATACCAAGTCCTTTTTTTTAAGTCAATTGCCTATTCAAACTTGTTTTCGAGGGCAATAATCCGGATACTAAACATTCTTTTATCCGGATTTCATAAAATTTTGGATCTGCTGTGTGCCGGATGCGTCTTTTTGTTTTTAAATCTAATCAGATTAATTAGCTGAAGGAATAAAAAAAAAGGCTAAACAAAGCTCATAAATCAGGTGAACCGTGA
>NC_051414.1:39244929-39246585 GCF_015228065.2 Penaeus monodon
TTCCACAACCACTCTAACGAAACACCGACTCCCTACCCCAGTGCCATTACCAGTGCCAGTGCCAGCAACAACGGGTTTCTTGCTCCCGCCGCTGCTGCTTATAGGCATCGCCGTGAAATATGGCACAAACCCTTGCAAAAAGGTAATTAGTAAACAATTAGTAAGATTAATTGTACAAAGGAAGCTAATTACATGCGTGTCTCAATCTGACCTTCAATTTGGTCTATGGAGTTTTTATTTATTTATTAACATAGGGTGAATGGGGTCGTGGGTAGGGTGTGTGTGGGGGGGTAAGGGGGTGGAGGTAGGGTAAGGTTGGGAAGCAGGAGGGAGAGAGTGAGGTAGGAGGAAGTAGGGGTGAGGGAGGGGTAAGGTGGGGAAGGAAGAGGGAGAGTGGAGGGAAGGAGGAGTAAGGGGGTGAGGGGTGAGGGTAAGGGTTGGAGGAAGGAGGGAGAGAGTGGAGGGGAAGGGAGGGAGGTAAGGGGGTGGAGGGGAGGGGTAAGGGTTGGGGAAGGAAGGAGGGAGAGAAGTGGAGGGTAGGGAGGGAAGGTAAGGGGGTGGAGGGGGTGGGGTAAGGTTGGGGAAGGAAGGAGGGAGAGAGTGGAGGGTAGGGAGGGTAGGTAAGGGGGTGGAGGGGGAGGGGTAAGGGTTGGGGAAGGAAGGAGGGAGAGAGTGGAGGGTAGGGAGGTAGGTAAGGGGGTGGAGGGGAGGGTAAGGGTTGGGGAAGGAAGGAGGAGAGAGAGTGGAGGGTAGGGAGGGTAGGTAAGGGGGTGGAGGGGAGGGGTAAGGGTTGGGGAAGGAAGGAGGGAGAGAGTGGAGGGTAGGGAGGGTAGGTAAGGGGGTGGAGGGGGTGGGGGTAAGGGTTGGGGAAGGACGGAGGGAGAGAGCGGAGGGTAGGGAGGGTAGGTAAGGGGGTGGAGGAGAGAGAGGTAAGCGTTGGGGAAGCAGGGAGAGGAAGGGATGGTTGGGGGGGGGATGGGGAAAGGAAGAGTAGAAGGGAGAGGAGGGAGAGAGAAGAAGGGTGAAGGGGGAGAAGAAGGAAGGAGAGAAAAGGTGGAGGGGAGGAATGGAGGGTTAGGGGGAGGAGAGAGAAGGAAGGTGGAGGAGGAAGGGAGGAAGGGAGGGTTAGGGGAGGGGCGGGGAGAGGAGGGGAAGGTTAGGGGGAGGGGTGGGGAAAGGAGGGGTAGCGAAGGAGGGGAAGAGAAAGGATGGGGGAGAGGAAGGGAAGGTTAAGAGGGAGGGGTGGGGAGAGGAAAGGTAGAGGAGAGAGAAAGAAGAGAGAAAAAGGGGAAGGTGAAAAAGGAAGAGTGAAGGGGGAAAGGAGGGAGAGGGATGATGGAGAGGAAAGAGGGAGAGAAAAGACGAAGAGGGAAGTGAAGGAAAGTGGGAGAGAGGAGATGATAAAGAAGTGGGATAACGTACAGAAGCAGAAGAGATGGAGAGACGGAAGGAAAGACGAAAGGGAGAGGGAGAAATGAAGGGGGAAAGGGGGAGAGGAGGTAGATAGATAGATAGACAGAAAGATAGGGAGTTAGAGAGCGACAGAAAGAGGGGAGGATGGGGGGGGGGGGGAAGAAGGGTAAAGAAATAAGAAAAAAAGAAAAAGTAAGTAAGTAAGTAAGAAAAAGAAACGCTGGAAGACGAAGAGTAATAGGA
>NC_051414.1:39247002-39247182 GCF_015228065.2 Penaeus monodon
GCCGTCTCTCTCCGCCAAAGGGTAAAATGGGCGAGTCAGCCGAGGTCATTCATCAGCGTCGCGAACAGACAGACACACACCGAAGCGCTCACTCCCGAGTTTTTTTTCTTTTTTTTTAATCACAGACGCGTTTCGTTGCGATGGATTTTAATCGGTTTCCGCTCATTCGCATCGGAATTC
>NC_051414.1:39247339-39247454 GCF_015228065.2 Penaeus monodon
CCGAATATGGCCCCGTCCGACATATCTGATGGCCAGCGCGGCGGGAGTATTGCACACCTGATGGGCCAACATGTCCATATAATAAGTGAGATCACTTAACCGGTGCGTCTCTGAA
>NC_051414.1:39247923-39248077 GCF_015228065.2 Penaeus monodon
AGACAAACAACAGCCAATGGCCCCGCCCGCAGATTTGTCACCTTCTCTCCCGCAACACCAACGTATGATTAAACCTGTGTAGTTGGGCGGAGAAATACGTTGTAAAGCTCGCTGGCCTGATCTTATACCGACGGCGACCAACAACTCAAGCCTT
>NC_051414.1:39248585-39248779 GCF_015228065.2 Penaeus monodon
AAGCGGATAAAACAGAGAGAAAAGAAGAAATAAAAAGGGAACACAAGAGGGGGGGGGAGGGAGATTTTGCAAGTACATCGACACTTCGAAGAAAAGGAAATACAGACAGATAACGTGACAGACATTTTCGTCACGGAAGAAGGAATAAGCGATACGAAATTGAGGAAACGATGGGTGGGATTTGCGAAAAATTG
>NC_051414.1:39249178-39249638 GCF_015228065.2 Penaeus monodon
AAAAAAAAAAAAAAAAAAAAAAAACATGACATCCCTCAGCCATTACGAAACATAATATAAACTGAAAAAGATAAAAAAGGAAGGAGAAAAAGATAAACAAACCGTAGCTAATTATCCTCTACGGTTTTTAAATGAGATTGCGTGTCACCAGGAGAGAAAGAGGGGGGGGGAAGAGGGGAGGGGGGGAAGGAAGTGAGAGAGAGGGAGGAAGAGAGGATAAGGAGGAGGAAGAGAGGAAGGGAAGGGGAGAGGAGGGGAGGGGAGGAAGGGGGAGGAAGGGAGACAGTAGAGAGGGGGGAAGAGAGATGGAGAAAGAAAGGAGAGGGAAGAGGGGAAAGGGAGAGAGGGAGGGAGAGGAAGAGAAGAGAGAAGAGGGGGATAGAAATGAGAGAGGCGGAGGGAGAAAGGAATATATGGAAAGAGAGGAGAGATGGCATAGGTGAAGAGAAGAAAGGATAGA
>NC_051414.1:39250362-39250950 GCF_015228065.2 Penaeus monodon
GCTGATGAACCCAAAACGCCCATAAACCCAAGAAAAGTACTTTATTTAGATATATTTCCTCCTCCGCCCACACGGACATGTACGCGCGCCCACGCCCACGCAAGGCAATTGGCATTTCTTCTCCTGTTTCGTTTTATTGGATAGGTCCATTAGGAGGCGAATGAGGGAGATGGAGAAGGAGAAAAGGAAAAGAGAGAAGGATAGAGAAAGGAAAGACAGGGATAGGAAAAGAAGGATGAAGAGAAATAGGTAGAGATAAGAGATAAGAATGAGAGAGATGGAGAAGTAGAAAAGGAAAAGAGAGAAGGATAGAAAAAGGAAGAACAGGGATAGAAGAAGAAGGATGAAGAGGAAGAGAGATAGGAAGAGATAAGAGATAATAGATAAGAATGTAGGAGATGGAAGGAAGGAAAGAAATTAAAAAGGAGAGAGGAACAGAGAAGGAAGGGAGAACAGAAGAAGAAGAAGAAGGAAGAGAAAGAGAAATAGCAAGAGATAATATATAATAAATAAGACCGTAGGAAATGGAAGGAAGGAAAGATAAAGATAGATAAAGATGAGGTATAGTAGGAAGTTTATGAACAATAA
>NC_051414.1:39251178-39251559 GCF_015228065.2 Penaeus monodon
CAGTAGGAAAAAAAAACGTTATCAGACTAATAATATTAAAACAAGATACACCCATTTTTTTTTTCTCTCTCTCTCCTTCTCAAAGATATAATCAAACTCAAAATTTACCGATCTTAAAATTGCACTTTGAGAGCCCTGGCTTATCACGGAAGCACAAAGGCAGAGAGATAACGATACTCCCCTGCGTGTTATCTTAGCGAAGAGATAAGACCCAAGATAGGGTGATAAAGGGAGAAAAACAGATAGGATGATAAAGGGAGGAATACATAATGACGATAATTGTGAGCGAAGGAAGCAGAGACAGAGATTACAGAGCGAGTTTTGCTGTTTAATATCCCGTGAGAGACTGTACTTTATCTGGCTGATGGACAAGGCTTTTCC
>NC_051414.1:39251867-39252147 GCF_015228065.2 Penaeus monodon
CATTTATGTATGTATCTCATCTACTTCCAGTATCCATCAATTTTCCTCTGTCCAACCACATTTAAGTCAACACATTTTTTTTTTCTTTATATATCAATCCACCGATCTGTCTGTGTAATCTATATCTCTGAATACTTCTTGTCCTATTTACCTATCTCTCTATTTATCTTTCTATCTCTTCTCTCTTCTTTATCTTCCAATCTGGTGATATGACGCTCCTTATCTTCTCTCGTTTATCGTGTTTCTCCGTCTCCCATATTCATCGTGATTCTCGGATAAG
>NC_051414.1:39252568-39252987 GCF_015228065.2 Penaeus monodon
GGGGAGAGGAGGGGGGGGGGAGAAAGGGGGATGTGTGAGGAGAGGAAGGGGGGGAGGGGGAGGGGGGAAAGGTGTGTGGGAGGAGAGGAGGGTGGGGAGGGGGGAGGGGTGAAGAGAGGGGGATGTGTGAGGAGAGGAGGGTGGGGAGGGGGGAGGGGGGAAGGAGGGGATTTGAGAATAGGAGGGATGCGGGGGGGGTAGGGGTTAGAAGTGGAAGGGGAGGTGGTTAAGGGATGGAAGAAGGAGGGAGAGGGGAGAGGAGGAGAGAACTGAGGGGGTAAGGGGAAGGAGAAAATAGAAGAGTAAATGGGGGGATGGAAGGAGGAGGGGGAAAAGGGAGAATAACTGGGAGATAGGGGGAAAGGAGAAGGAGAAGGGAGATGGGGAAGGGTTGAGGGGAAGGGGGCGGGGGAGGGGAT
>NC_051414.1:39253017-39253480 GCF_015228065.2 Penaeus monodon
AGGAAGGAAAGATGTGAAAAGGGGAGATAAGACAAGGAGAAACACAAGAGGAATCAGATAGAGAAAAGAAACGAAGATAACGACAAGAAAAAAATCCACACAGAAAAAAGAAGAAAGAAAGAAAGAAACAAAAACAAAAAACAAGCAAAGAAAGAAAAATGAAAGGAAGGAGGAAAGTAGAAAAAGAAGAAGATGATAAAGGGGAAAGAAACAGAGAACAGAAAAGAGAAAGAGAAAAATGACTTTGCGTCTACCATCCACCGGAACTCCGAGATTATCCTGACACGTGACTCGCCGCTGACATGACCTCCGTTGACCTGGGCCGCGTTTAGTATGGGAACGCGGCAGGGTGGGAGAGAGAAAGAGGGGGGGGGGGGCTCCCTGGCGCCACGCTTCGCCGCCCGAGATAAGTAAACAGAGGCTGTGTTTAGCAGGGTAATGATACGGGGGAGAAAGGGGAAAA
>NC_051414.1:39255387-39255472 GCF_015228065.2 Penaeus monodon
ATGGAAAAAATGGTAAAAAGATTTCTATAGATATAATTGGAAGAAAAAAAGAAGGAAATTCGAACCTTTGATTGTGGCAGATAAG
>NC_051414.1:39255506-39255588 GCF_015228065.2 Penaeus monodon
AAAAAATGAAAATAAGAAATTCAATTAATTTTTTTTCTTTAACGAAGAAGTGAAGAAAGGAAGGTCGATTCTCTATGTTTGT
>NC_051414.1:39256074-39256171 GCF_015228065.2 Penaeus monodon
CACAAAAAAATCAATAATATTTTTTCCCCCCAATAACGAAGAAGAAGAAACCCTGAAATAGAACGATTAGCCAAGAACGGACGGACCGATTTTTGTG
>NC_051414.1:39256415-39256574 GCF_015228065.2 Penaeus monodon
CAGAACTATAATCATTAAGCCAAGAAGGGACAGATCGATAGATAATATTTGTGCCACCTCATAAAACGAAAGCCTTTTTCGGACAAATTCCCCGCCATATTGACCCGCGATTTTCAAACGAGGGGAAAGCTGCCTGACACTTCACACCACTTCGAAAAC
>NC_051414.1:39256707-39256800 GCF_015228065.2 Penaeus monodon
CAGAAGTGTCCCCCCCTTTTTATCTGTCGATGGCAGAAGTTGTAAGAAAAACAAGGGTGGACGGAGATGGAAGGGAGAAAGGGAGGTTGGAGA
>NC_051414.1:39257067-39257415 GCF_015228065.2 Penaeus monodon
TTGAAGACTGGCATAGACTAAAAAGAAGGTTAACTAAGGGTGCGCGTGAGTGACCCTGAGGGTGATCAAGGGTGAAGGAACATCTAGGGTGCAAGTAATTATGAAGACGAGGGTGAATACTGAAAGCAAGAGTGAATGAGGGTGAACTTACGTAAAGGCCAGGGTGAAGGACAGCTGAAAATGAGGGTGAGTAATGGCCAGAGTGAAGGGAGAGGATGAGGGTGAAGGGTGATTAAGGGTGAAGGCGATTAGGAGCAAGGGTGAGTCAGGGTTTAGGGCGAAGGGTGTGGGTAAGAGCGAGTGTGATTCAGGGTGAGTTAACTGGTTCCAGGTTGAGATTGAAGGGAG
>NC_051414.1:39258726-39258792 GCF_015228065.2 Penaeus monodon
CCCCTTTCCCCTCCCCCTTCCCCCTATTCCCCCCTCATCCTCATCCCATTTGAAAGGAGAAAGAGA
>NC_051414.1:39258866-39259235 GCF_015228065.2 Penaeus monodon
TAAAGAATAAAGTAAAAAACAAACCGCCAAAGAATGAAAATTGATGGAAATGTAACACGAGGGGAAAAAACTCCTCTTATGTAGTTCCAAAACTCATCCAACAATGACCACTTTTTCCCCTCTTTTATCTCCTCCTCCCCCCCTCCCCCCTCTTTCATCTCCTTCTCCCTCTCCCCCCCTCTTCATCCCCTCTCCCTCCCCCTCCCCCTCCCCTCCCCCTTTTTCATCCCCTCTCCCCCCCTCCTTCATCATCTCCTCTCTCTCCCTCTTTCATCTCCTCCTCCCTCCCCCTCCCCCCCTTTCATCTCCTCCTCCCTCCCCCCTCCCCCCTCTTTCCCACCCTCCCCCTCTTCTGAGCCCCAGTCCAGT
>NC_051414.1:39259619-39259936 GCF_015228065.2 Penaeus monodon
AGGGTGGGGGAGGGTTTGGGGTAAAGGGTGTGGTATGGTGATGGGGGTTTTGGGGGATGATGAGAGATGAAGATAAATGTGATGATGATAAATGATGAGGATGTGGTGTTGTGATGGGGGAGGGTGAGGGGTTTTGGATAGACGTTTAAAGATGATGATGATGATGTGAAATGTAAAATGTGATGGTGATTTGGGGTGGTTGTTTGGTGAGGGTGAGGGTGATAAAGATAAATAGGGTTTATGATGAGGTTTTAAATGATGGTGAGGGTAAATTTGGGAGGGTAAATGATGAGGATGATGTGATGAATAAATGTGAA
>NC_051414.1:39260021-39260349 GCF_015228065.2 Penaeus monodon
GGGTGAGGGTTGGGGGAAGGGTGAGGTGATGATGATGAAGTTTGATGAAATGAGATGATTGATGTTGATGGTGATTTTTAAAAATGGGGATTGTAAATGGTGATGGTGATGGGTGATGGGGGAGGGGAGGGGATTATGTAGAGGTGATGATAAAAGATAAATTTTATGATGGTGATGGGATGGTAAATGGTGTTTGGTTTTTGGGGGAATGATGATGATGTTTAAATTTGTTTGATAAAATTTAAAAAGGGTAAATTTTGGGGGATGGTGGGGGTTTTTGTGTTTTGATTTGATGATATTAAATTTTAGGGGTGTGGTGAGGTGAGGG
>NC_051414.1:39260392-39260640 GCF_015228065.2 Penaeus monodon
TTGGTGATGGTGTGGGAGGGTGATGGTAAATGGTGATGGGGTTGTTTTGGTAAATTGGTTTGGGGGTGTTTTTTTTGGTTTTTGATGGGGGATGGGGTTTGGTGTTTTTGGGGGGAGGGTGATGGTGATGTGTTTTGGAGGGGTGTTTTGGTTGATGATGTTTTGGTTGATGGTTGATTTTTTGGATGGTGATGGTGCGGGTTTTTTGGTGATTTTTTAGGT
This sequence comes from Penaeus monodon, assembly GCF_015228065.2. Lineage (NCBI taxonomy): Eukaryota > Metazoa > Arthropoda > Malacostraca > Decapoda > Penaeidae > Penaeus > Penaeus monodon. The sequence continues at coordinate 39,260,615 of NC_051414.1, forward strand.
GATGATGTTTAAGGGGATTCAAAATC
>NC_051414.1:39260866-39261154 GCF_015228065.2 Penaeus monodon
CTTTTTCCGAGAATCACGGATAAATTTGGGGAGACGGAAAAAAAACGAAAAAACGAGAGAAGAAAGGACCGCCCATTTTCCCCAAATTTGGGAAGTTTAAAGAAAGAAAAAAGAGATGAAAAAAATAGAGAGAAAGGTAAATAGGACAAAAAGAAATTCAGAGTTTTAATTACACAGACAGATGGGTTGGATTGATATATAAAAAAAAAAAAATTTTGTTGATTTAAAAATGGGGGTTGGACAGAGGAAAATTTTGATGGATACGGAAGTAATGGGAACATCAAAAGG
>NC_051414.1:39261243-39262012 GCF_015228065.2 Penaeus monodon
TCCCCCCTTCCCCTCATTTTAAACTTCCCCCCTCCTCCCCCCTTCCTCCCCTCCCTTTCCCTCCCCCCCCCAACCCCCCTCCCCCCCCTTCCCCCCCTTTCCCCCCCCCACCCTTTTCCCCTCCCTCCTCCCCTTCCCCCCCCCTCCCCCCCTCTCTCTCCCTCCCCCCCCCTTTCCCTCCCCCCTTCCCCCCCCCCTCCCTCTCCCCCCCCCCCCCCCCCCCCCCCCCCCCTCTCCCCCTCCCCTCCCGAAAACCCCTTGTCCTCGGGCCGAAAAGTCAGTCCTAAAGGGGATTTAAACGCAAAACTCGCTTCTGTAATCTTTTGTCTCTGTTTTTCCTTTTCGCTCAAATTATCGTCATTATGTATTCCTCCCTTTATCATCCTATCTTTTTTTTCCCCCTTTTAAACCAACCCTTCTTGGGTCTTATCTCTTCGCTAGATAAAACGCAGGGGGTTCGTTATCTCTCCCGCCTTTGTGCTTCCGGATAGCCGGGCTCTTTAAAATGCATTTTTAAAATCGGTAAAAATTTTTAGTTTTTATTATAATCTTTGAGAAGGAGAGAGAGAAAAAAAAAAAGGGGGTATCTTGTTTTTAAAATTATTAGTCCCGATAACGTTTTTTTTTTTTTCCCACTGTGGTGACGGTGATGGGTTTGATAATTGCGTTGAAGATGTTTGAGGTTATTCTACTAATAATTGGGAATATTAATTTAGAAAAAAAACGATGATAAAAATAATAATAGTCCAAATTTTGTGATATTATTAAA
>NC_051414.1:39262316-39262984 GCF_015228065.2 Penaeus monodon
ATCCCTACCTTTTTTTTAAACTATTTCTCTTCTTTTCTCTCTTTTCTCTTCACACGGGTTTTTCTTTTTTTCCTTTCCTTTTTTTCATCTATCCTTCCCCCCTTTTTAAAATTTTTTTTTCTTTTTCCCTTTCCCTCTCCATTTTTTCTTTATCCTTATCTCTTCCTATCTCTCTTCCCTCTTCATCCTTTTTTCTTCTATCCCCGTCCTTCCCTCTCTATTCCCCTCTCTTTTTTAATTTTTTTCCCTTTCTTTTCCCTCTCCTACATTTTTTTCTCTTATCTCTACCCATCTCCCTTTCCCTTCTTTTTTCCCATCCCCCGTTCTTCCTTTTTCCCATCCTTCCTTCCCTTTTTTCCTTTTTTTTCTTCTCCCCTCTCTCCTTTTTTATCTCTTATCCTTTACCTATTTCCTTCATCCTTCCCCTTTTTCCCATCCCTTTTCCCCTTTTCCCTTTTCTATCCCCTTTCTCTCTTTTTTTTTCCCTTTCCCTTCTCCATCTCCCTCATTCGCCTCCTAATGGACCTATCCAATAAAACGAAACAGGAGAAGAAATGCCAATTGCCTTGCGTGGGCGTGGGCGCGCGTACATGTCCGTGTGGGCGGAGGAGGAAATTATCTAATAAAGGGACTTTTCTTGGTTTATGGGCGGTTTTTGGGTTCATCAG
>NC_051414.1:39263429-39263602 GCF_015228065.2 Penaeus monodon
CTCAGCACATCCTTCCCTTTTTCCCCCTCCCTTTCCCTCCTCTCATCCTCCCCCCCTCTCCCCCCCTTCCCCTCCCCCTCCTCCCTCTTCCCCCCCCTTTAAGGGGGGAGGAGGATGTTGTTATGGGGGATAAAATGGGGCCCAATTTTTTCCCCTTTTTCGAGTCTCTTGGG
>NC_051414.1:39263694-39264318 GCF_015228065.2 Penaeus monodon
TCTATCCTTTCTTTTTTCTTCCCTTGCCTCTCCCTCTCTTTCCATATTTTCCCTTTTTCCCTCCGCCTCTTCTTTTTCTATCCCCCTTTCTCTCTTCTTTTCCCTCTCCCTCCCTCTCCCCTTTCCCCTTTTCCCTCTCCTTTCTTTCCCCATCTCTTTTCCCCTCCCCTTTTCTACTGCTCCCTTCCTCCCCTTCCGTTTCCCCTTTCCCCTTTCCCCCTCTCTCCCCTTTTTCCCCCCCTTCTCTTTTCCCCCTTTTTCTTTTCCTTTTCCCCCCCTCTCTCGTCTCTTTTTTCCCCCCCCTTTCCCCCCCTCCCCTCCTCCCCCTTTTCCCTTCCTCTTTCCTCCCTCTCTCTCCCTTTTTTCCCACTCCCCCTCCCCCCCCCCTCCCCTTTTTCCCTCCCCCCCTCTCTCTTCCCCCCCCTTCCTCCCCCCCCCCTCTCCCCCTCCCTCCCCCCTTCCTCCCCCCTTTTCCCTTCCTCTTTTTCCCCCTTACCCCTCTTTTTTCCTTTTCCCCTCTTTTTCTCATTTCCCTTTCCCCCCCCTCCCCTCTTTTCCCCCCCCTCTTTCTTCCTTGGTGACACGAAAATTTCTTTTTAAAAAACCGTGGGAATTTAGCAAACT
>NC_051414.1:39264974-39265678 GCF_015228065.2 Penaeus monodon
TTATTCCCCTTTTTCCCCCCCAAATTTTTTCGAAAATCCCACCCATCGTTTCCTAAATTTTCCCTTTATGCTTTTTCCCTTTTTCCGTAAACGAAATTTCTGTCCCGTTATTGTCTTATTTCCTTTTTTCGAAGTGTCGATGTAAATTGCAAAATCTCCCCCCCCCCCCCCCCTCTTGTGTTCCCTTTTTTTTTTTCTTTTCCCCTCTGTTTTATCCGTTTTTCTTTCTCCTTTTCATTTTTCTTTCCGTTTCTTCCACTTCTTCTCTCTCCCCCTCCCTCTTTCCCCCTTCCCCCTTTTCCCCCCTCTCTTCACTTCCCTTCTTTCCTTCCCTTCCGCTTTTTTTTCCAATCTTCCGCTTCCTTTTTCCTCTTTTCTTTTCCTTATTTTCCTTTTCCCCCTCTTTTTTTTTAAATTTTTCCCTTTTTCCTTCCCCTTTTTTCCCCCGTTTTTTTTCTTTTTCAATTCTGTTCCCTTTTTCCCCGCATCCTTGTCCCTTTCCCTTTTTCTGGTTTTTTCCCCTATTCTTTGCTTTCTTCCCGTTCCTTTTTTCCTTCCCTTTTTTTCATCCCCCCTTTTTTTTTTTCCTTTTCCCCTTTTTCCCTTTTCCTTCCCCTTTTCCCCCTTTCCCCCCCCCCATTTTCTTTTTTTCCCTTTCCCCTTTCTTTTTTTTTCCTTTTTTCCTTTTCCCTTTTTCCCCCTTT
>NC_051414.1:39265744-39266185 GCF_015228065.2 Penaeus monodon
TTCTTGTAACTCCCCAGGAGGAAGAGAAAGAGGAAGAGGGAGAAGAAAATATGATAATTAAAAAGAGCACGTGAAAAGGAAGGAAGAGGAGAGGGCTTGGAAGAAGAGGAAGAAACAAGGAGAAAAGGAAAAGAAAAAGAAAGAAAGAAGAAGTAGAAAAAGAAGAAAACTAGAACCAAAGGACCGATAAAAGTAGGAATAAAGTAGAAACGGAAGATGGAAAGAGAGGTGGAGGGGGGGAGGGTAGGAGGAGGAGGGATGGACGGGGGGAGGAAGAAAGGGGGATGAAGGAGGGGAGTGAGAAAAAGGAAGAGAAGGAGGGAAAGAAGGAAGGAAGGTGTGAAGATAAAAAAGGGAAGAAGGAGAGTGTTGAAAGGAAGAGGGGAAAAGGTGAAGGAAGGAGGGAGGAGAAGGGAGAAGTGGAAGAGAGAAGGGAGAAGC
>NC_051414.1:39266422-39266585 GCF_015228065.2 Penaeus monodon
CGAAAGGTGAACAAACCACCGTATGAATTAATGCCAACTTTACTTGCATTCTTTATTGGCAAGCCTTTGACTGTTGTTAAAATTTATCCATTAATAAAACTCATAATGATTACACGATGGCTTCTGCTTTGTTTATTTATGAAATGGTGATTCTGTTAACAAA
>NC_051414.1:39267554-39267870 GCF_015228065.2 Penaeus monodon
GTGGTGGCCTGCGGCGGGATCGCCTCCACGAAACATTTCACGCATTGTTAAAGTATAAAATATAATTAAATACTTGAAATTTATTCGAGTAAATTAAGAATTATTGGTAATTAAATAAATTCGATGTTACCACTTGGGAGATTTGTTATCTGTTATGGATATATAAAATTAATTTAGTGCTTGAACTGATGAAAAATATTGAATATATAAAATTTTTATGCCTCTTTTGAACACACAAGTCATGAAACATATCTTGAAGTCATGAAACATATCTTGAAGTCATGTAATATATCTTAAATTCATGAAAGATATTTTA
>NC_051414.1:39267932-39268182 GCF_015228065.2 Penaeus monodon
TTTTATAATGTTGCATGGTATATGTATGGAGTGCTCTATAACAAGGGAACTATAAGCATAAATTTGTGCGTAACTTAGATGTGAAAAATATTTTCATTTATATATAAATCTTTGCGAAATCAGTGATATATTTTTTTTATTGATTGATGTTAGTCAACATTTGGGCGATTCCCGTTAGGGTTATATACTGCGAAGAGGTGGTAGAGCAGAAAAAATAATATGAATTATAAAAAAAGGTCCACTAGTGTGT
>NC_051414.1:39268468-39268605 GCF_015228065.2 Penaeus monodon
CCAGTGTGAAATAACTAAGTTTTGGGAAATCTTGCCACTTAGTGACCAAAAAATGCTAAAAATTATATATGCTAAAAATAAATGCATAAATAAAATAATAACATAAAATAAACTTAAATCAGCTAGTGAAAAATTTG
>NC_051414.1:39268658-39268928 GCF_015228065.2 Penaeus monodon
TCCACCTGTCATTAATTAATAAACAAAGGTAAATGCAAAATAAAGCACTACTTTCATTGATTAGAGGTCCAAGTGACAGAAGTAGATTGCTTTAATATTCAGTGTGTAATACAAAATAAGATATGGTTAAACATTATAATAATAGTAATAAAATATGACCATATTACACTTAAAAGTGAACTGACTTACCAACAAAAAATACAATAGTACTGAATTGTACAATAAGTAAATCAGTAGATAAATAGTCAGTAAAATCAATGAACAATTGAA
>NC_051414.1:39270181-39270366 GCF_015228065.2 Penaeus monodon
GGAAACCGACCAGCAAAAAACCAAGTGACATGACTACAACCTTAGTGCAATCAGGTAGCCAAAATCAAGAAGTATTAGTACAAGTTGCCAGTGCTACAAAATTTAATGGTAAAGGATTGATAGTTTTAAATGTAGTAGTAGAGGGCAACGAAAGAAGAGTATTGTTTGATACTGGTGCCGAAGTA
>NC_051414.1:39270981-39271206 GCF_015228065.2 Penaeus monodon
GATGAGTATTGGTTTAAAGTCCCATATTTAAATGTCCAACCAGAGATGGTAGAATTAATATCAGATTGCCCAGTGGGGGATGTAACAGTGTTAGAAGGAATACCTTTGCCACAAAAATCAAGTAAATCCAACATTCACGGTGGAAGTCATAGTAGGTGCACTCGTGCAATCTTCTCGTGAAGAAAATTGAGAGAGCAAGTAAATACTTTGTTTCCTGATCTACAA
>NC_051414.1:39272415-39272511 GCF_015228065.2 Penaeus monodon
TCTATTATACTAGGATTTCCAGTCAAGGTGGCCAGTGATCATAGACCACTTGTTTGGCTTTTTAATTATGCAGGGCCAAATTCACGGATTCTGCGT
>NC_051414.1:39272624-39273657 GCF_015228065.2 Penaeus monodon
CTATATTGTGTCGGCTGTGACACGGAGTGGAAGAGAATCATTAAATAATGAGTCACAGAGAGATGTGATAGCCTGGGACCCACTTAAAGTTAGGATGGATCAGGATGCTCATCCATTATGGGGTCAGGTAAAGAGGTATCTCAGGGGTGAAGTAAATGAGTGTCCTCGATTAAACTATGATGTCAATGATTTCAAAATACTACAAGATGGAATTCTCTATCATACCCATGTCAATATATATGATCAGCTAGACACTCGAGTTGTTATTCCAGACTCGTATAAAAACACTGCATTGTATCTGGCCCATTGCCTTCCCTTAGCAGGTCATGGAGGGGTCCAGGTTACCCTTGAGAGACTAAAGAAGTTTGCATTCTGGCCAGGCATGTCAAAGGACGTCCCAAAATATGTAAAGTCCTGTAGTGTGTGCCTTAAATGTAAGCCAATGAGGGATGTGCCTGCTCCGCTGCGTCGGTTCCCAGGTGTAAGAGAGAAATTTGAGCGTATACACCTAGATTTGGTAGGCCCTCTTCCTGTTACAAATGAAGGGGCAAAGTATGTGCTGACAGTAATTGATGTCCTGACCCGATTCCTGATAGCTGTACCAATACGAAACAAAGAAGCAAAGGAAGTAGCCCAAGCTTTTATAACACATGTTGTCAGCATCCATGGCGTTCCAAAACATGTAATAACAGATGGTGGAGGAGAATTTATAAATGAAGTTTTTAAAGACATTTGTGGGTTGTTGCAGATAAATAGACACACTACAACTCCATTCCATCCATCAAGTAATGGGTTGGTGGAGCGTGTAAATGGGACCATAATGCAAATATTGAGGAGTATGACTTATGACAACCCTAAAGAATGGGATACACTGCTCCCTTTAGCTGTATTTGCATACAATTCTGCATATCATAGGACAATCCATGATTCTCCTCACTTCCTTATGTACAACAAGGATCCCTCAATACCTTATTTAAAATTCTTTCATGATAATGGTCCATGGTACAATGTAGAGGACCTGAGACGTAAGACT
>NC_051414.1:39274154-39274628 GCF_015228065.2 Penaeus monodon
AGGGGAAATAACCTGGTAAATGAGTATAATTCAATGTGGAGTGAGCTGAAGCAGGAAGGAACTAGCTAACTATGTGCTAAACGAACTATTGGATGTTCCTATTCCCAATTTACCAGCCACTCTGAGATAAATTGAGCATAATATAAAAGTAGAATGTGCTGATGCTGGAGATTTCCTATATGGTTCTCCATGCCAATTTTATTTTTTCAGCCATTCTTGAGCACTATAAAAATAGAATGTGCTGATGCTGGAGATTTCCTGTATGGTTCTCCATGCCAAATTTTTTCAGCCATCTTGAGCACTATAAAATAGAATGTGCTGATGCTGGAGAATTCCTAATTTATTACTACTATGGGTCTCCATGCCAATTTTACAGCCATTCATAAACTCTATGAAAGTAGAGGGTTTCCTCATTTTTCATTTCCAAGGAGGTTCGTGAGTAGTATCGACCCCTGAGGGTAAGAGGAAACAGTC
>NC_051414.1:39275360-39275537 GCF_015228065.2 Penaeus monodon
CCGTGATGATTCTGCTGGCTGCTGGAACCACAGTTGACAGTTATGTGCTGCCCTGTCATGGAGAGTGACGTCCACCTGCAGCTGGAATTTCCTGTCTCTTTGGATGTCTGTTAGCACCATGGAATCCTGTCCTATTGGCTGAAGTCCTGATGTACGGTGATCCCTGATTGGTGCTAA
>NC_051414.1:39275846-39276019 GCF_015228065.2 Penaeus monodon
GGATACACAGGGTTGTATTCTCTCCCAGTGATTGGGAACGTGGAGTTTTTTCCCTTGTCCAGCAGCAATACATTTATGGATCACTGTATCCTTATCATTGCCATTTCGGGAGATCTGTTTGAAGTTTTACTTCTGTCATTCGTGTGGGACACACGAAGCTGAAGAAGGGGGTC
>NC_051414.1:39276713-39276926 GCF_015228065.2 Penaeus monodon
CAAATACACATACACACATATATAAGCACATAAACACACATCTGATAAAACAATCGCCAGACTGATTGCAATAATAATGTTTTATATCTATCGAATAGCGATTTCACAAATCAAATTTATTAGTCAGTATTTGCGTTTGACATTTAATACAATTTTAACTTTGGTTTTGGCTGATGACTGTTCATATTCGGTTATGGAATATGTGCGAAAAAG
>NC_051414.1:39277239-39277497 GCF_015228065.2 Penaeus monodon
AGACCGCCATCACGCAATATTCACCACACATTACAGCAAAATATATTCCCAGTCAAGCAATTCCCTACCAAAAACCAACTCTCTATCACATCCCCAGTGAATACCCTGCTTCCCCTTAGGCACAAGCTGAGGGGAGAGGGAGAGAGGGGAGGGGTATTTTGCTAAACGAGAGAAATATCAAAATACTATCATTATTTTTGCCATGAACACTAGGGAGATGGGGATAGGTGCGTTGCAGTAATATGAGGTTTGGAATGC
>NC_051414.1:39278909-39278995 GCF_015228065.2 Penaeus monodon
CAGCTTAGAGCATAGAAAGGATGAACCGACAAGGACAAATATAACCTACGATAACAGCCGTCACGCTTGAGAGGTGTTCTCCCAAC
>NC_051414.1:39279079-39279148 GCF_015228065.2 Penaeus monodon
ACGTCTCATGATCTCTATATCCTCCGGCCTCTTGCTCGCAAAGACGTTACAGTGTGAATTGTGGTCAGT
>NC_051414.1:39279764-39279851 GCF_015228065.2 Penaeus monodon
CGAAGACACCGTGCGTGTGTGGTCTGTACATCAACAACACCAAGGTTTGTTTACTTTCTAATGTGTCCGAAACTGTCCCCTTGACCG
>NC_051414.1:39279893-39280290 GCF_015228065.2 Penaeus monodon
ATGACGTCAAGGAGTGAGTGTATATATATATAGCTCGGGTTTGTGACCTGAGGAGGCGGGGGAGAGGGGGGGGGTGTATCGAAGGGGCGGATGTCAAGGAGGGAGGGAGGTAAGGGGGAGGTATGGGAGGGAGGGGAGGGGGAAGAAGTGGGGGAGGGACAGAGAGGGAGAGGAGGTGGGGGAGGGAGGGGAGGGGGAGCAAGTGGGAGAGGGAAGGAGAGGGGGAAGAGGTGGGGGAGATAAGGAGAGGAGGTGGGAAGGGAGGTATGGGTTGGATGTGGGGAAGGGGAGGGGGTGGTGGAGAGGGAGGGGGAGGGGAGGAGGAGGGGAAAGGCAGGCGGGGAGGGAGGAGAGGAGGGGCAGGGGGGGAGTGGGGAGAGGAGGAAGAGGGAAGGGG
>NC_051414.1:39280345-39280506 GCF_015228065.2 Penaeus monodon
GGAGGGATGGGAGGAGGGGGAAGAAAATGGGAGAAGGGGGGGTTGGGGGAGAAGTGGGATGGGTCGAGGGGTCATAATAACAGGGTTTGTGTTGTAGCGTATAATTTACATGCCTTTCAGAGTAATTCATTCCATATATTCCTTAGCTCCCGAGATAAACT
>NC_051414.1:39281046-39281162 GCF_015228065.2 Penaeus monodon
GACAAACCACAAGAATAGTTTTCTAATTTCTAATGAATTTTCAGCACTTAAGAACAATTTATTTATACAGTATACAGGAATGTTAAAACTTGTAAACTATTTATCGGACTTAACGT
>NC_051414.1:39281447-39281605 GCF_015228065.2 Penaeus monodon
CAGTCTTTCTCTATCCGCTTGAAACATACGAACATGCAAAACTAATCTATCAACTTTACTAACATATCAAGTCAGTCGATTTAACTGTTCAATCTACATATCTATCACCTGTTTTGAACATGTTTAACGAGAGATAAATAATTGCTTTGTATGCTGTA
>NC_051414.1:39282293-39282633 GCF_015228065.2 Penaeus monodon
ATGATTTCTTTGATATAAAGAACTGCACAGTTAACCAAACACACTCTTATCAAAATTAAGATAAAATGGCACAATTCTTTTGATAAACGTACACATTCAGTAACTCTAAAGACCACAAAACACGAAAGAAAATGTGCTTGTACCTGGAGTTCACGTACTATTCTGAACATCCAATTTGAACATCCAATTTGAACACGTGAGATTGAAAGCTCATTAACTCGTGTGTAATTACTGAGTACGGCGTAAATGTACTTGTTGGTAGGTGGGAGGGGAGGAGGGAGGGGGTGTGGTGGGGGTTGTGGTGGGGGTGTGGTGGGGGTGTGGTGGGGGTGGGGAAGGG
>NC_051414.1:39282740-39282931 GCF_015228065.2 Penaeus monodon
ATGTATAAATGAGAACAGGAGTGTGAATAAGAACGAAAATGAGAGTGAGAATAATATTGAAAATAAGAGAAAAAAAGGGATGAAAAAGGAAAAGAAAAATACAAAAGTAAAGTAAAAGATAACGAAGAAAAAAAGACGAGAAAAAGAATGAAAGTAACCATAACAATAAATAAATCATGTATAACACAAAA
>NC_051414.1:39282964-39283490 GCF_015228065.2 Penaeus monodon
AAAAAAATATATATATCATTAATAAATCAAACCAAATAAACTGTAACTTAAAAACAAAGTAAAAAAGAAAAAAAGAAAAAGAAAAAACAAGAAAAAAATACGAATACGTCAAAACAAACAGATTATGAATAAAAACAAACAGACAAACAAAAACAATTAGATAAACAAACAAACAAACAAAACAAACAAACCTACAAACAAATAGATAAACAAGCAAACAAACAACTCAACCAACCAACCAACCTAAAAAACAAATAAAACAAACAAACAAACAAATAAATCAAACAAACAAACACGAACTCAAACAAACAAACAAACAAACAAACAAACAAGCAACCAAACAAACAACAACGACGACCCGAGCAGCGGAGGACGAGACGACCAGCGTGCTTCCCTGCCTCCCAGTCGTCTCTCCTCGTCGGCAGCTCCTCCGGGGGACGACGCAGGCCGCCGGTCGCTTATCCTCGTCGCCTGCAGAGGGAGTCTGTGTCGGCTGCGTCTGTTGGTCGGGGTTCGTTTGTCTGTT
>NC_051414.1:39283850-39284416 GCF_015228065.2 Penaeus monodon
GCTAATGAGTTTATCTTTCGATGACGGGGGGGGGGGAGGAGAGTTATGAAGAGCAGCCAGGGTATATATGTAACTTACAAAGGAGAGTTGTTTTGAGACACAGTGGTTTGGCACCTGACCGTGACTTTGCGTGGGGTGGTGGGGGGTGGGGGTAGGGGGGAGGGAAGGGGCGCTCGGGGAGGGAGGGGAGGGGGCGCTCGGGGGGGAGAGGGGGGAGGGGGTCTGGCCACTCCCATAAACCAGTACCAAAGTCTAGATCACTTACCTCTCTACCCCACATCATCCCTCTCCTCTACCCCTCTTCCCCACATCACCCCTCTCCTCTACCCCTCTTCCCCACGTCATCCCCTCCTCTTCCCCTCTTCCCCACGTCATCCCCTCCTCTAGACCGCTTCTGTATCCTCCCCTCACTAACCCCACCACGTTCCCCACCAACTCCTAAAGTCCACAATATCCTCTACACATGTTGATAGCTTATACCCCTACAACCCCAACCCTCTCGATCCTTCACAACCCCACCACACACCTTACCCCCAACATCTCCAATAACCTCTAATCCCCAATAA
>NC_051414.1:39284743-39285688 GCF_015228065.2 Penaeus monodon
GCTGTCAATTAACTGGTCTTTTAATGCAGCCAAACAGACGATGCGCCAATTAGTTGCGAGCTCTGGATGAATGATTGTCTCTCTGCACGCCCGCGGGAGGGACGGAGGGGCGTGCACGTCTAAGGGGGGTGGGGGGAAAGGGGGAAAGGGGGGTGAGGGGAGGGGGGAAGGGGACGAAGGGTGAGGGGAGAGGGGGAAGGGGACGAAGGGGGAGGGGAGAGGGGGAAGGGGGTGAGGGGAAGGGGACGAAGGGTGAGGGGAGAGGGGGAAGGGGGGTGAGGGAGGGAAATGAGAGGGGCATGGGGGTTGGGTGGGTAATGAGAGGGGGAGGTGCGAGGGGAATGAGAGGGGGTTGGGGATTGGGTGGGGAGTGGGAGGGGAATGGGGGAGGGGAGGGAAAGGGGGATGGGAGATAGTTATGGGTAAGGGGTAAGGGTGGGGTGAAGGGGAGAGGGAATGGATAAAGGGTAGGGGTAGGGTGGGGTGAGTAAGGGAAGGGTGAGGAATGGGAGGGGGGTGAGTGTGGGGGGTTGGAGTTGAGAGGGGGGGGTGAAAAGGAGGGGTGATTATAGAGGTAGGTTAAGAAGGGGTGGGTTAAAGGTAAGAGTAGAAATGGGTAGAAGTGGGTAGAGGTGGGGTGAGGAGTAAGTGGGGGCGAGGGGTAGGGGCGGGTGAGGGGAGAGGTGAGTGGGGCAGAAGGGTGGGTGTAGGGGAGGGGATGATAGGCGTGATAAGGGAAATAGTGGGGGATAAAAGAGGGGAGTTGAAAGAGGGGGGTGGATGGGGGGAGGAGATTTGAATGAGGGGAGAGGATGGAGGAGGGTGAATGGGGGAGGGAGGGGGGATGTGGAGTGGGAGAAGGGGTGAGAAATGAGAGAGAGGAATGGGAGGGAGTGAGGGAGGGGAGTAGACAGAACCTAGGTCTTTGTATACCCCTTTTTTCCC
>NC_051414.1:39285788-39286843 GCF_015228065.2 Penaeus monodon
TTCCCCCCCCTTCTCTTCCCCTTCCCCCCCTTTTCTAATAAAAAACCATTATGAGTCTCCCCCCCCTACATTTCCTATAACCTGGTAACCTTCCCCTTGTACAACCTAGTATTAGCTAACCCCCCAACCTCATACCTTATACCTTATACCTTATAACCCCTACTACACGCCCTAACTAAATCATATGGCTCAATATCTTGTATTTCCTCTCCCCTCAACCACCTCTCCCCTCCTCTCCCTTTCCCCTTTCCCTTCTTTTCCCCTTTTCCTTCTTTATTTCCCTTTCTTTCTTCTTCCCTTCCGTCTTATCGCTTCTGTTTTTCCTTCCTCTCTTCTCTACTCTCCCTCTCATTCTTTCTTCCTCAATTTCTCTCCCCTTCTTCTACATTCCGTTCCTTTCCTCTCTCTTCTCCTTCCCTCCTACATTCCCTTCTTCCCTTGTCTCCATCTCATCCTTCCTTCCTCCATTCTCTTCCTCTCTCTCCTACTTCCTTCCTCCTTTTTCTTCCTCTTCCTCTCCCTCTCACTTCCTCCTTTCACTCCTCTCCCTTTTTCCCTCTCTTCTCCTTCCCTCCTTTTTCTCCTTCTCCCTTCCCTTTCCCTTCCCTCTCCCTTCCTTCTCTCTCCCCCTTTCCCCCAAATCCTCCACCCCCTTTCTTTTCTCCCCTTCCCATCCCATCCTCCTTCCCCTTCTTTCTTCCTCCTTCCCCATCCTCCCTCCCCTTCCTACCCCTTCTTCCCCAATTCCTTCCCTCTGTTCCTACTCCCCTTTCTTCCCTTCCCCTCATTTCGCGTGTCTATCACTTGTGTCCCTTAGGAATGGAAGTGTCTCGGCGCTATTAAAGTTTGGCTTAATTATTCAACAAGTAAAATGTCCATTTACTATAGCGAGGTTGGCCGGTTAGGGAAAAAGTGAGAGAATCGGCTGACGGTGTAGTTTTGCAACAATGATTGGGTTGATTGTGATTAGAAATGTTGATTGTGACTAATTAGGCTTTGTGTGAATCCTTGTTTGGTGGATTGGTTCATGGTGGCACAGGGTCTGATGGCATTAT
>NC_051414.1:39287688-39287896 GCF_015228065.2 Penaeus monodon
GGCGAAAACTTCAAGCAAGAGAAATGAACAAAATAAACCGAACATCTTTCCCCAACTCCCGTTTTCCCATTTATCCTCGAATCCATCTGTCTTCCGTCATTTATCCAACTGTCTCACATTCCTCTTTCACTTAATCACTTTTGGAAATCTTCGTTCCAGATACACTGAGATACACATATGTCTAATCGATGTATAATAGTATTTATGT
>NC_051414.1:39288463-39288684 GCF_015228065.2 Penaeus monodon
AAGAAGCTCAGGTGGAATTTGTCTTGTGTGCAATCATTACCAACAGAATTAATCCTCTTACAAATGGTTATTATGACCTGTTCTGTGGAGGCATAATAGCTGTTGGGATTTGTACATGTTTGTCGGTATTTCGGTCTCGTTTGGGTACTTAAAAAGATGTGGGGGGGGGGGGGTTGTTGTGTTTGTGATTTCGTGAAATGGTGGGTTTCCTTTGTTGCTGT
>NC_051414.1:39289455-39289604 GCF_015228065.2 Penaeus monodon
TCATGCATGCAATCAGGCACAACTTGCACGGTGTCACTGGCTATCTTCCTGTCATGCATCCTCAGGCAGTGCTTGAGATAACCTGTCTGAATCCTGCAAGCAAAATTTTATATGATTATTGCCTGTCACTTTCCTTTAAGATAATCCGC
>NC_051414.1:39290342-39290445 GCF_015228065.2 Penaeus monodon
TGCCCTTGAAATGGATATATGTATGTGTGTGCATCTGTGTTTCATTGTTTACGTGCGCCCTTGTTTATTGTTTACTCGACTCTGTTGTGTTTAGGGAAGGGCG
>NC_051414.1:39290554-39290653 GCF_015228065.2 Penaeus monodon
ATAAGGAGATTTTGCTAAACTGCCGATGTTCTTGTATTCAGAAAGTCGGGAGTTATGAAAGAAATGTTGCTAGTGAGATGCCAGGGCAGATTTTGAAAG
>NC_051414.1:39291241-39291490 GCF_015228065.2 Penaeus monodon
GTAACATCAAACAGACAGACAGGTGGACATAACCATTGAAAATAGGAGCCGTTTGGTGATTCTGAACAAAAATTATGATAAGTATCTTTAGCCTGCAGCGCAATATTGAAGAAATATGGCGCACTCATCACTAGCAAAAGGACGGGTGACAATTATAGCCTTTGCAATTGCAGATGGGAAATGCAGGTTGATGGTGCAGCATATGCACATACACAGAAGAGGAACTGGTGTAAAAACAGACTTTGTTTA
>NC_051414.1:39292240-39292320 GCF_015228065.2 Penaeus monodon
GGGGGAGGAGGAAAGGAGAAGGAGAGATGGGAAGGGAGAGGGGGATGAAAGGAGAGAAAGGAGAGAAGGAATAGAAGAGT
>NC_051414.1:39292671-39292799 GCF_015228065.2 Penaeus monodon
TCTGACACCGAGTGACCAAGTGGGATAGCTTGTTCTGCGATAACCTAATCCTTTCTTGTGTGTGGCTATCTGGTTCGCTGCTGTAACTCACTGCCGTCGTATGCATACAATTTACATGGAGAGTGGAT
>NC_051414.1:39293223-39293673 GCF_015228065.2 Penaeus monodon
ACAAACACACACATTGGCACAGACACACTTCCTCTCTCCGCAAACAAACAAAACATTTACATAATTATTCGGGAAAAACATCCCTTTGCAAGTTTTTAATTTCAACATTAATCTGAGAAACATTTTGTAATCCAATTAGTCTTAATAGCCGCTTACCAATTATCATTTTTTCGAGTTTAAATTGAGTGAGGGAACACAGTTTCACAGAACAGATTATTAAGGAAACCCTGCATTACAAAATCGCAAAAGTAATCATTATTATTCTTTTTTTTTCTATCTTGCTTTCATTCAAAACGCGGGTTAAAAATTGCGGTCTGGCATGGACGATCGACAGGTAATTAGTCAGAGCGGAGAAAATATAGATTATATTGTTTTTTTCATTTCATTTTATAGTTGAAAGAACCAATTAATATACATTTATCCAAACAGGTAAGAAATTTTTGTCTCTCG
>NC_051414.1:39295016-39295106 GCF_015228065.2 Penaeus monodon
CCAAAAAAAAAATGTCTCCCGTCTCATCCGCACGCCCCCCACCCCCTTCCCTAAAAAAAATGTCTCCCGTCTCATCCGCACCCCCCCCCC
>NC_051414.1:39295141-39295550 GCF_015228065.2 Penaeus monodon
GTCTAACACACGAAACACAGCATCTTGAGTAAACCATGAGATGACTTAAGAAAAGTGGGTGAGAAATTAAGAATTATTTATTGTATTAAGATGGTGAGCATGTATTTTGAGACGAGTGGGAGGTTGAGTGGGGGAGGGGAGAGGTAGAGAGGGAAAGGGGGAGAGGGGAGAGGTGGAGAGGGAAGAGGGGAAGAGGGGAGAGGTGGAGAGGGAAAGGGAGAGAGGGGAGAGGAGATAGAGGGAAGGAGAGGGGAGGGAAGGGATGAGGGAAATGGGGAGGAAAGGTAAGACGAGAGGAGAGGGTAAGGAGGAAAGCAGGGGAAGGTAGGGAGGGGTAAAGGGAAGGGGAAGGGGCAGCTAATACTCACCTGGTTACCTTACCCAAATGTATTAAATCACCAAGAATTAT
>NC_051414.1:39295568-39295795 GCF_015228065.2 Penaeus monodon
TGCATCCCCTCTCTTCCCCTTTACCCCCCCCTCCTCCTCTCCTCTCTCCCTTCTCTTCCCCTCCTTCTCCCCTTTCTCCTAACGCAGCTCCCCCCCCCCATTTACCCTGTCACTTGCAACTACCTCGATCAATTTCAACCATAATTGATCATTGTCATTTTCAGGGGGGGAGGGGGGGGCCAACGTGCCTCATCATCGTATTTATGACTTTCTGTCTTTTTTTTTCT
>NC_051414.1:39295866-39296050 GCF_015228065.2 Penaeus monodon
TTTTCTTTTTTTGAGGGTAAATCTTTGTTTGTCTGTTTGTATCATTGTTTGTTTGTTTGTTTCCTGCTTTCTTTCTATATTCTTTTACCTTTCTTTCTATATTCTTTTACCTGTGGCGACGGGTGTCATTTGCGGAGATTTACGACGAAGTTAATTTTCACTTTGGGTTGTCCTTTATGGATCA
>NC_051414.1:39296544-39296798 GCF_015228065.2 Penaeus monodon
TAAGCACCCCCCCCCCTCTCCCCCCCCTCTAAAAAAAATAAAATAAAAATAATCCGGCCAATTACATGATTATAGAAAATTGGTTTTGTAATCTGGGACACAGCATGACGAGGCCTCAACGTAATATCACAAATGCAAAAGTAATCTTAATACAGACTTTGTCTAAGATCAACGTAGATATTACGTCATTCGATATTAGGGGGAAGGAAAAAAAATTGTATATATATTGGAAAGAATCATGATGGCCATGGTGA
>NC_051414.1:39297690-39297790 GCF_015228065.2 Penaeus monodon
CAACAATCTTTGGCCCGCCTTTCGCCCTGCTTGTATTCCGAAACAGCTGGTGCTCGCAGCTGGCACGGCAGACGAAGGGGAAGAGGAAGGGCGGTGCATA
>NC_051414.1:39299246-39299426 GCF_015228065.2 Penaeus monodon
CGTCGATCTTCGCAAGAGGGGAAGAGAGATCAACTACACCATTATATACAGGGAAAATAATTGTTCCTGACTTCTGGATTACCATTACTATTACCATTACTCACCGTCTCCATTATATAAAGATCTCGCGATGTCCACAATATCAATTATCTTTCGAGTCAGTTACAACAAACGACATGA
>NC_051414.1:39299499-39299705 GCF_015228065.2 Penaeus monodon
GAAGGGTGACTCATCCAAACTTCAAAATTTACCCGAAAAAAAGATCATCCAAAGCTTTCTAAGTGTCAGGAAGTCGGGATGAAATTCGAGAATGGTTCAGCAGAGCGTGTGGGCGTGTGTATATGTGCAGGAGAATTACAAGAAAAGGAGGGACATTTAGAGAGGAGGCTCATTTCGGAGAAAGGATATCTGGAAGTATTGACCAT
>NC_051414.1:39300116-39300512 GCF_015228065.2 Penaeus monodon
GCAATTGAAAGCTGCAGCCACTCTTAAGTCGTCTCCGGCTTCGTCTCGAGTGTAATTGTTCGTGTTTAATTGTCGACGCTGAGCAAAGACACCATTTGTTCTCGAAGGGAGATCGGTCGCCTCGTAACGCCGCTCCCCCTCCCCCTCTCGATCGCCATCCTTCCCCTCCCCCTCTCTTCTCCCCTCTTCCTCCACACCCCCCTCTCTCGCCCTCCTTCCCCTCCTCCCTCTTCCCCTCTCTTCTCCCCTCTTCCCCCACTCCCCCCTCGCTCGCCATCCTTCCCCTCCCCCCCTCTTCCCCTCTCTTCTCTCCTCTTCCCCCACTCCCCCCCCTTCCTCCCCTTGGCTTTTGTCTTGAGAATCTTTTCCCCGGTTTTCGAAATGACTCTCGGGATG
>NC_051414.1:39302042-39302134 GCF_015228065.2 Penaeus monodon
TGTTTTCATCCGTAAGGTCAGTCTAGACGTCGAGCTATAAAGATGGAAGAAAGAAGAGGAAGAGAAAATAGAGAAAGGATGGAGAATTATTA
>NC_051414.1:39302359-39302797 GCF_015228065.2 Penaeus monodon
AGTGGGCACGCGATCGATGCGCAGGCCGCTGGCTGTTCTGGGGGCCCGGGGGGGCTCGGTTGCGCTTGAGGGATCGCTGGGATCGGGAGGCTTATCTGGGGGGGGGCACTGACGCTGCGAGTGCGCGGGAGACGGAGCCGGGATGTGATGGCGGGGGGTGGGGCCGGGGAGGGAGCCTGGACACGGTGCTAGGAGGGCGAAAGGAGATGGGGCCGGAGAGTCGCACTGCATGGGGGCGTGGAGTGGGGGTGCGAGAGGTAGTAGGAGCAGTTATAGGCGGTACCCGCGCCTTATTGTTCGCATGAAGCAGAGCTGGCGCTGATGGGCGGAGGAGCGGGAGTGGGGCGATTGATGGGGGCGACGGAGAGGAGGGCGATTGATAAGAGCTGGAACAAGGAGCGACGCAACAAGGCGAGGGCCCCGGACGACCCGGCCTAG
>NC_051414.1:39302901-39302978 GCF_015228065.2 Penaeus monodon
GTAGAGAAAGAAGTAGAAATAATAACTACACACATCTAATCTCGCTCAATGAGTCACGCGACCACAAAGACGGAGGA
>NC_051414.1:39303005-39303082 GCF_015228065.2 Penaeus monodon
CGATGGAGTGATAAATAGGCCTAACGAGGGAGCGAGCCTCCATCCGCTGACCCATATTCAATTGGGCAGTTTAGAAA
>NC_051414.1:39303670-39303956 GCF_015228065.2 Penaeus monodon
TTTAACGTTAAATAAAGCCACGGGACACAGCCTATTCTAGCGACGATGTGGATGGGCGTGTGGGCGTAATTATGGGCGTTTGGGCGTAATTATGGGCGTGTGGGCGTCGTTATGGGCGTGGGGGGTGCGATGCTTATAAAGTGAAGGACCTTGCTTGGGCCAAGGGAGGTCGCCATTTTTTTTTTTAATAAAGTTAATCCGGATTCATAAATTATATATTTTTCATCACTTTCTGTTTTTTTTTCTTTATTCGTGTGGGATTTCTTTGTAGGGTGTGATGGGTGGG
>NC_051414.1:39305791-39305873 GCF_015228065.2 Penaeus monodon
TCCTCTTCCCTCTTCTCTTCCTCATTCTTTCCCTAAATCCCCTTCTCCATCCCATCTTACCACCATCACTCGCGATCTCCGT
>NC_051414.1:39306004-39306207 GCF_015228065.2 Penaeus monodon
GATCTCGAGGCCTTACGCCGTTCAAAAAAATTCTTCCTCATTGGTTGTTTTTGTTGATGACGTCAGATCTTCACCGGAAATGGCCCAATTTTTGTATTTCGGCCAATGGGGCCATTTTTATTTTATCTGTTTATTCATTTTATTGTTTTTTGGGGGGATTGTGTGTGGGGGTGGGGTGGGGGGGGTGCGTGTGGGTGGGTGCC
>NC_051414.1:39306437-39306722 GCF_015228065.2 Penaeus monodon
TGAGATTTTTAATACCATAATCAAAGTATTAAGTGTTCTATAAATCGAGTGTACTCTGTGTACGTATATATGAATGTAAAACAGAATACCTAGACTGGATACCATCAGTGTTGTATAAAAAAGTGCACATATGTCTTAGGTTTTTACAGTTCTTTGTAGGAAATATGTTTCAGCCAATTTTACATATTTCTTACCTTATCATTTATCTGAAATAATAATTTCATCATATTATACATATACTCTTTTGTCATCATATGTTCATTACTAGAAAATCATTCAGATCTA
>NC_051414.1:39307437-39307670 GCF_015228065.2 Penaeus monodon
CAACGACTGCGTTAAAAAAAAAAAAACATTTGTTCACTGTCTGATTGAAAAATGCTCCTAGAAATTTGAAAGAAATGTCAAGCTTTCCTTCGCCTGTCAGCAATTTGCAATGAACCAACGAAACCATAACGATGGTATACTGTCACAGTGTTTTACTTCATGCAGAGAAACACTTTTTTCCCTACAGAATCACTCTTGAATATCATTGAATAAATGTGGGATGAAACGAACTA
>NC_051414.1:39307940-39308038 GCF_015228065.2 Penaeus monodon
ATAACGAATAAAGGTTATTTATAAATTTTCACTATTTTATAATTACATATCTTTCACAAGTCTCCCCGCGGGTCATAAGTTTGATAAATCTGGCTTAG
>NC_051414.1:39308081-39308149 GCF_015228065.2 Penaeus monodon
AAGGAAGGCGAGTTAAGGAGACTAAAAGACAGGGAACAATGATAACATAAAGAAAAAAACGAATTTTC
>NC_051414.1:39308292-39308360 GCF_015228065.2 Penaeus monodon
GAAAGAGAGAGAGTATTATAAGGACTATCACTGTGACGTCACGATCGTATTTCTTTATATCTCGTAAA
>NC_051414.1:39308378-39308467 GCF_015228065.2 Penaeus monodon
AATTCGGAAAGTTAGTTCTTTACCTGTCGATCATAAAAATGGTTAATAGTTTCATTATCACTGCAAATCGTCAAGTAAAAGGTGGAATC
>NC_051414.1:39308486-39309390 GCF_015228065.2 Penaeus monodon
GTCGTTTACCAAAAGAAACGAAAAAGACTTTGGCAATCAGCTATTAGACGCAGAGATTATAACCCTCCTTTGAACAGTGATGTAAGAGTATGTGGTATTCATGTTATCAATGGCAAGTGTATTTCTTCATCAGCCGAATTTTAGAATTTTGAGGTATGAAGAAGTATGCATTATTGACGTCCATGGCATTATGTCCCATCTTGGATATTGCAAATGTTGCATCAGGGGATATGCGTAATCCTGGATATGTTCCAGCACTTAATATGGGATACGGAATGAAAGATTCATCAACTTCAGCATCAAACCAAGCCAGTTATGAGGATTAAAGAGAGATTTTACAAAGCAGATCAATGAGAAGGAAAGTGAAAAGTTATTGAATCATTTTCATCACGTTCGCCAGTTTCTAAGGATCATACATACGAGTCCTATCGAATAACAGGAGGTTTTACAACAGATTATGATAATATTATTACAGAAGGTACAAATCATGAGCATTAACGGAATTAAGAGATTTGTAGTATAGCGACATAGTTTTCTGACTACAGTGACTACAAAAATAACTTATTATTAAGTCTTAAACAAGTGGGTTTTGAATTTCTGATTAAAATAATGGCGGCTGACACTCCATAAACAAAACGAGATATCAGAAACAGTTGTATTAATAAATCATAGTTTATCTGATAAGACATGTCTGAGGAAAATTAATGTAACCTCCTTTTAAGAGTGAGGAATCAAAACAAACTTAAATATCGTAAACAAACAAAGTTTCTTCTCGTATTACAAGTCAAATAAAATATTAAAAATCCTGACCAAAAATCAGGACAAAATTACGCAGCTGAAAATCCATCACAAGATATAATAGTCACAAGTGAATTTTGATATGTTTGACATTTATTTATTCAAA
>NC_051414.1:39309469-39309696 GCF_015228065.2 Penaeus monodon
TTACAGTTAGATACGTTAAAAATAGGTTTCATGACGAAATCCACAGTTTTCAGTATGCAAATTCACAGTATGTATCATTGCATTTGTTTCTTTAATAAGCGTTTACTATAATTATAGTTCTACATAATTGCTTCCTTTGGGGCTGTAAAGACGATGACTTAATATATCTATTTTTAGTAAGACTGATATCAATTTCTAATTCATGATATATTTTTTCTGTCTGTCTG
>NC_051414.1:39309887-39310247 GCF_015228065.2 Penaeus monodon
TCTTACAGTTCTTTTTCTTTATAAAGCACAACTTATATAAAATTCCATCCCTAACGTAAAAAATTCAAAGACCTTTTCACAAACTTTAAGATATTATTCGTAAGGTTATAAACAGAAATCGCTTCTCCCTGGTCTAGATTCAAGCAAACATAAATTCAGTGCAAGTAGTGACTGCTTGCTTGCATTTCTTAATTCAATAATCACCTTTTGACTACCCGAAAATATTGCTAGTTTGCAACCCTCTTGCCGTGTTTCCATGTTAAATTGATTATGCAATTTACAAGGTAGGTCTAAAGTAAGAAATGATCGATATTGTTTCGTGGTAACTAATGCTTATACGGTGATGAGTAGAAATGCGTG
>NC_051414.1:39310521-39310590 GCF_015228065.2 Penaeus monodon
TACCTCAAAACTCTCAGAACTCAAAAATAGATAAGTGAAAAGGACATGGATGATATTCACCGAGAATCC
>NC_051414.1:39310758-39310982 GCF_015228065.2 Penaeus monodon
GCACCATCCTTCAAACAAAATGGCGGCGACGGCGACCCCCCCCCCTTCACCTCCTCCTCTTCACAACGGCGGGGATTCGAACTCCCAATATCCTTCAGCGACGTCGACCCGAGCCCTTTTCGAAGCGCTCCGAATCCGCTCGAATTTGGCGGGAAATGGCGGGACGGCGATGATCTGCGTCCATTTCCGAGAGATATGCTGAGTGGGTTTTGCAAAGGGGGGTT
>NC_051414.1:39311460-39313733 GCF_015228065.2 Penaeus monodon
ACCCCCGACCACCAAAGTTAACCGCGCGTCCCTTCCCTCGCCACGCCGTTGCCAGGACGGTTCTCTGGATGGGCGGTTCTCTTGGTGGGCGGTTCTCTGGGTGAGTGGTTCTCTGGGTGGGCGGTTCTCTTGGTGGGCGGTTCTCTTGGTGGGCGGTTCTCTGGGTGGGCGGTTCTCTTGGTGGGCGGTTCTCTTGGTGGGCGGTTCTCTTGGTGGGCGGTTCTCTTGGTGGGCGGTTCTCTTGGTGGGCGGTTCTCTGGATGGGCGGTTCTCTGGGTGGGCGGTTCTCTTGGTGGGCGGTTCTCTTTGTGGGCGGTTCTCTGGTGGGCGGTTCTCTGGGTGGGCGGTTCTCTTGGTGGGCGGTTCTCTTGGTGGGCGGTTCTGGGTGGGTGGGCGGTTCTCTTGGTGGGCGGTTCTCTGGGTGGGCGGTTCTCTGGGTGGGTGGTTCTCTTGGTGGGCGGTTCTCTGGATGGGCGGTTCTCTGGGGGGCGGTTTCTCTTGGGTGGCGGTTCCTGGGTGGGCGTTCTCTTGGTGGGCGGTTCTCTTGGTGGGCGGTTTTCTCTTGGTGGGCGGTTCTCTGGGTGGGCGGTTCTCTGGGTGGGCGGTTCTCTTGGTGGGCGGTTCTCTGGGTAGGCGGTTCTCTTGGTGGGCGGTTCTCTTGGTGGGCGGTTCTCTTGGTGGGCGGTTCTCTGGGTGGGCGGTTCTCTGGATGGGCGGTTCTCTTGGTGGGCGGTTCTCTGGGTGGGCGGTTCTCTGGATGGGCGGTTCTCTGGGTGGGCGGTTCTCTGGGTGGGCGGTTCTCTGGGTGGGCGGATCTCTTGGTGGGCGGTTCTCTTGGTGGGCGGATCTCTGGGTGGGCGGTTCTCTGGGTGGGCGGTTCTCTGGATGGGCGGTTCTCTGGGTGGGCGGTTCTCTGGGTAGGCGGTTCTCTGGGTAGGCGGTTCTCTGGATGGCCGGTTTTCTGGCTGGGCGGTTCTCTTGGTGGGCGGTTCTCTGGGTAGGCGGTTCTCTTAGTGGGCGGTTCTCTGGGTGGGCGGTTCTCTGGGTGGGCGGTTCTCTGGGTGGGCGGTTCTCTTGGTGGGCGGTTCTCTGGGTAGGCGGTTCTCTTGGTGGGCGGTTCTCTTGGTGGGCGGTTCTCTTGGTGGGCGGTTCTCTTGGTGGGCGGATCTCTTGGTGGGCGGTTCTCTTGGTGGGCGGATCTCTTGGTGGGCGGATCTCTGGATGGGCGGTTCTCTGGGTGGGCGGATCTCTTGGTGGGCGGTTTCTGGGTGGGCGGTTCTCTTGGGGTGGCGGTTCTCTTGGTGGCGGTTCTCTGGGTGGGCGGTTCTCTGGTGGGGCGGTTCTCTGGTGGGCGGTTCTCTTGGTGGGCGGTTCTCTTGGTGGGCGGTTCTCTGGGTGGGCGGTTCTCTGGGTGGGCGGTTCTCTGGGTGGGCGGTTCTCTGGGCGGGCGGGTCTCTGGGTGGGCGTTTCTCTGGGTGGGCGGTTCTCTTGGTGGGCGGCCTCTCTGGGTGGGCGGTTCTCTGGGTGGGCGTTCTCTTGGTGGGCGGTTCTCTGGGTGGGCGGTTCTCTGGGGGGCGGTTCTCTGGGTGGGCGGTTCTCTTGGTGGGCGGTTCTCTGGGTGGGCGGTTCTCTGGGTGAGCGGTTCTCTTGGTGGGCGGTTCTCTGGGTGGGCGGTTCTCTGGGTGGGCGGTTCTCTGGGTGGGCGGTTCTCTTGGTGGGTGGTTCTCTGGGTGGGCGGTTCTCTGGGTGGGCAGTTCTCTGGGTGGGCGGTTCTCTTGGTGGGCGGGTTCTCTGGGTGGGCGGTTCTCTGGGTGGGCGGTTCTCTGGGTGGGCGGTTCTCTGGGTGGGCGGTTCTCTGGGTGGGCGGTTCTCTTGGTGGGCGGTTCCCTGGGTGGGCGGTTCTCTTGGTGGGCGGTTCTCTGGGCGGGCAGTTCTCTGGGTAGGCGGTTCTCTGGGTAGGCGGTTCTCTGGGTGGGCGGTTCTCTTGGTGGGCGGTTCTCTAGGTGAGTGGTTGTAGGTATGGGCGGTCCCTATCGTCCTCCCTCCCTGGGCGGTTCTCAGGGTGCCAAATCCCTTACGGGCTTTCGTCACGGGCGTACAAGAAGCCCCAGAGGCACCGAGGCGGTCGGTAGCGGCTTCTATTGGGGGGGGGGGGTGTTAATTTCACCTCGTTTGACCCGAAGTCGTGGTCATATTAGGATGACCTCGTTTGACCCGGAGAGAAGTCGCGTGCCAAATGGGTTGGTTGCTGGCGAGGCTTTGAGATGGTTCAT
>NC_051414.1:39314198-39314421 GCF_015228065.2 Penaeus monodon
CGCAGCTACACGCGCCCGCGAGGAAGCCCGCCCGAGGGACTAACGGCAGGGGCGGTCTGGAAAATGAGAGTTTTATGCACAGCCCAGCAGGAAGTCCTCGGGAATGTATATTTACCGTCTTGTCTTTTCCCTTTTCTTATTTTTTTGTGGGACGTTAAGGCGATTCACGGCCCGACCCTCATCCACTCCCTTCCATGACGCTTTATGTAGAACGATGAAAAAA
>NC_051414.1:39314784-39315117 GCF_015228065.2 Penaeus monodon
CTTTCTCTCTGCTCCTTCAGAAAAAAAAAAGAATTGACTGAAACAGAAATAAGTTTTCCCAGAAGCGTATCTTTCAGCGCAGTCTGTTTTGCTTTCAAAGTCTCCACATTCACTTACTTAAAAGCGAAGGGTATTTGGACGTGAAAATCTTGAATTTTGTTTTTTTACACGCGCGTCGTAAAAATGAAAATAATCCCCAGGAGTTAGAAATACATTTTTTTCCTCTTAATATTTTTTTCTCGAAATAAGAAAGTGGGGAAAAATATATATTCAAGAATTGATTGAATTGAAGAGGAAAATGGGGTATCTGAATGAAGCATAATATAGCGCGAA
>NC_051414.1:39315560-39315811 GCF_015228065.2 Penaeus monodon
TCATTGCCTTGTGTTTCTTTCACGTACTTAACCAGATTACAGACCCACGATATTGATTATTTTTACTTTGATATGTACAACAAACAATGTACAACTTCTCGAAACCTTAGAAGTTATTACATAATCAATATTTCCATAGGTAGTTTGCATGATAATTATACAACCAGGATAAACAAACGTCTATTTGTTTACATACGAAATTATCAATATATCTTCGCAAATAGTGATATTAACTGCACTTAATTAAGTAA
>NC_051414.1:39315936-39316016 GCF_015228065.2 Penaeus monodon
CACGAACAACACTTTGACAAATTTTCTTAAACAAGTTATTGTGTTTTGTGTTATTTGGCGGATTCGGTCCACTTTTTAAA
>NC_051414.1:39316991-39317277 GCF_015228065.2 Penaeus monodon
AGAGTCTCTACAAAGCTATGATATTATCATCTTTATTTATGCATTTCATTGTTATTGTTCTTGTAAGTTCATACAATTCGCGTAATGTAGTAAGTTATTCATCCCACTTTTATAAGTGTATTTCACTGCTATTTATATGTTCTCTTGTAAGTTATGTAAGCAGTTAATTTCTTAAGCTCTTAGCAACATTCAGCGTCGCTTTTTGTTCGCGCTGTGTTGTGCAATGAACACATATTGCAATTGGTATACTTATTTCTTATATCGTATGTCATGAATGGAAAATGTG
>NC_051414.1:39317886-39317951 GCF_015228065.2 Penaeus monodon
AAATCAGACTAAATATCAATCTGTTTGTCGGTATGTTTGTCTGTTCGACTCTCCGACTATCTATC
>NC_051414.1:39318101-39318253 GCF_015228065.2 Penaeus monodon
AATATACAAACATTTCAAAGGCACTTCCCAATAATCTTTTATTGAACGAAAACGATGAATCAGTTTCGATTCTGTTTAACTATGTATAGATTGAACTTCTGAACACAATATAAATTCCAATCTATGGTTCTGATCAATAATTCTGGAAAATA
>NC_051414.1:39318483-39318703 GCF_015228065.2 Penaeus monodon
CTCCATCGGACTGACCTTAAATCACAGCCATATAACAAACATAAATATGGTTATCAAAGCTTAAATAAAGTGGAGAATAACGCCAAAAGATGATAACGAGAGAGGGAAAGGGAAAAGGTTTCTCAAATACAAAGAGAACTTGCGGGTATGACTGTTTGTATACTTTCGTAATAAAACACCTTTATAGAAAAGAACCGTACCATTAACTTCTCTCAGAATG
>NC_051414.1:39319063-39319300 GCF_015228065.2 Penaeus monodon
CATATAAATAAATAAAATACAGTGACTCAGCGAAAACACCTGATTGAATACCCTTTGTGTACACACGTATGTACTAACGTGTCACCACCAATTTAACTAGGAATGTACACAAGTTATAAGTCGTTACTGAACGTGGAGGGAAACATGTTGCTGAGTGTGCATGATAAGTGAATAAATTCGTTTCATTTTGCGTATTATGAGTGGTGATGATAGCTGTGTCTGATATGATCATTGATC
>NC_051414.1:39319930-39320084 GCF_015228065.2 Penaeus monodon
CCTTGCAAGGAAAAATAAAATACAAAACAGTGCAGTAACTTCGCAGTTGATAAGCAACAGACTGCCGAGCGATGTTGTGTGAAGAAAAATATTTTCCGAAGAGATATAAGACAGAAGCGGTTTTGAATTATGAAAGTAAAAAAAATAATAAAAA
>NC_051414.1:39320630-39320853 GCF_015228065.2 Penaeus monodon
GAACCGTGATTAATTATTATTTAATTCAAGTTAAATTCAAGTTAATAAGCGAGAGAGACTTGTCAGTTGCAGAAACACTGTACTATTTTTCCCGTACTTAAATTAAGCAATTATTCACGGTTATCATTTTTCATTTAGTGTAAACAAGAGGTATATTTACTTTTACTAATTAGGAGACATTGTGCTTAATTGTTTCAAGTGTTTAATTATAATTGTCGTGATG
>NC_051414.1:39320931-39321644 GCF_015228065.2 Penaeus monodon
CTTTTTTTATTACTATTATTTTTTTTTCAATGTTGTATATTGTTGCAAAGAATACTGCGAGATTAATGAATTAACGTGATAATGATTTATATAATGTCTGAAAATATATATTTTCATTTCGCAATCTGTACAACTTATGACAAAAATTGTGTATTTAATGTATTTATCAACTGCAAAATAGTTCATTACTATATGTAAATTCATTAATGCATCATGATGAATCGGATGCGTGTATATTATTACGCGATTATATTTAGCACAAAAAAAAAAAACAGTTAAAAAAAAAAAAAAAAAAAACAACAATAACAAGAAAAAAAAAAAAATATATATATATAATCGATCAATAGCGACAAAGCATTAATATGAAACAATTAACAATTAATAACAACATCAGCAACAACAATAACAACGACAACACACAACAACAAACTACAAAAGCGAAACAACAACAAACGACAAACAACAACAAAAATTTCAACAAACAACAAAACAAACAACAAACAACAACAACAAAACAACAACAAAAACAAAAACAAACAAAAACAAAACAACAACAAACAACAACAACAACGGCAACACAAACTGAATACTGTATTTGCATCGAAAATGTAACTTAGTCTAATAACTAACAAATAACGATAAGAAGTGATAAATGATAAGAAGAAGAGGAAAAAGAAATAGAAGAGAAAAAAAGAGAAGAATAAGAAAAAGAA
>NC_051414.1:39321710-39321793 GCF_015228065.2 Penaeus monodon
GAAATGAAAGGAAGAAAGTAAAGAATAGAAATAGGAAAAAAAATAAAGAGAAGAAGAAAAAAACTAAAAAAAAAAAAAAAAAA
>NC_051414.1:39321887-39322019 GCF_015228065.2 Penaeus monodon
TAATGAAAGTAAGGATGGACAAAAAAGAAAAAAAAAAAAAGACAAAACACTTATTTATATGAATTATAACAAACCCCATGAATAAAGTAACATGATCCCACGCAATAGAATCATTAATTTTATTCATTTCTC
>NC_051414.1:39322050-39322461 GCF_015228065.2 Penaeus monodon
TCTGAGTTTTCCTTTAATTTTTGGAATTCTCTATCTAAGCAGAAGCAGGCCAGCAGGCTTAGCAGGTGAGCAGAAGCAGCCTTTTCCCTATCAACGCAAACGCAGGCCAGCAGGCTTAGCAGGTGAGCAGAAGCATCTCTTTCTCTATCTAAGCAGAAGCAGGCCAGCAGGGTTACCAGGTAAGCAGAAGCAGCCTTTTCTTTATCAACGCAAAAGCAGGCCAGCAGGTTTAGCAGGTGAGCAGGAGAGGGGCGCAAACAAGGGTAAAGAGTTACGACCGCGACCCCCCCCCCACCTGTATACCTTAAGGGTGACTCACTCCCAGGGTGAAAAAAGGGAGCCTTTTATTCATCTCCCTTTTCGGGTTCCTCCCCTTTTTCGTCTCTTTATTAATGGCGGTTTGGGATCTCC
>NC_051414.1:39322973-39323592 GCF_015228065.2 Penaeus monodon
TGTTTATGTATTCTTTTCTATATGTGAATATCTCTCAAATATTTTATTTTGTTTTCTCTATCTATATCTCTTTGTCTTCACATTCCATTCTCTCTTTCTCATCCTCTTTCTTTCCACCTTTCTTCCATTTCCCTTTCTATCCCTTCCCCATTTCTCATTCTCTCTCTTCTCCCTTTTCCTCCCTTTTTCTTCTCTCTCCCTTTTCTCCTTTCTCCTCCATCCCTATCTCTCCCTCATTCCCTCTCTTCTCCCCTTTCATTCTCTCTCTCCTCCTTTCTCCTCCATCTCTCTCTCCCTCATTCTCTCTCTTCTCCCCTTTCCTCCCCTTTCATTCTCTCTCTCCTCCTTTCTCCTCCATCTCTATCTCTCACCCATTCTCTCTTCTCCTTTCTCCTCCCTCCTTTATTTTCGGAAAGAGAGAACAAGAAAAGACGAACGTTCCAGCGCAACGAACGGCGGCCAAGTTGACATCAGAGCATCGGCGAGCGCAAGTCCTTTTCGAAGTGTGAGTCATGCAAAATCCCCCTCTCCGGCATCGCATGACTGTCACCTGTCATTCACGGGTCGATCTGCCACGTTTTAAAAAAGGTGTCTTTTACGGGAATTTCCAGAAAATTCG
>NC_051414.1:39323621-39323915 GCF_015228065.2 Penaeus monodon
TGACAAACGCGATTCCATTCTTCCCTATGAGAGTTTGTGTACACAGTGAAAATGTCGCGTTTCTAAATATTGTTTTTACCTACGGAGGTAATTTCCCTTCGAGGCAATTCCTTCTACATTTTCCCTGGATATATATAGTATTTTCTAACTACGTCGCCAGAGCAATTGAGGGGAAAAGAATGACATATCATTTTGGATTGCGCTCGTTTCCCCGTAGTTGGGTTTATACTCGAGACACATTTTTCATCTGTCTAAATGCTTCTATTCTCGCTGGTGACGTCACGCGTAATATCA
>NC_051414.1:39323951-39325183 GCF_015228065.2 Penaeus monodon
GTCCATTCTGAATTGAAAATCGGTCGTTATGACTACTAGGATTACGGACTGTCACGCCGTGTCACTGCCCTGTCATGCGGGGGAAAGTCTGCAAGGGAACGTATTTGTCATGTTGAAGATTCTCTCCCTTTCTCTCTTTCCTTTCTTTTTATTCTCTATTTTCTCGTTTCTCCTTTCTTTCTCTTCTTTAATATTGGTGTTTTTCACTTCACTTTTATCTAATTTCTACTTTTCCTTGTTTCTTCCGCTTCCTGGTCTTTCTTCACTTCTTTCCTCCCTTCTTCGCTCTCCTTTTCTTCCATACTTTCTTCTCCATTCTTTACTTCTCTTTCCTTCCGTCATTCTTGCCTCTCTATCTCCTACATTCTTCTTCCTTCCCTTTCCTTCCTTACGTAACATCTATCATCCCTTCTTCATTCTCCTTTCTCTCGCTTCTTCTCTTTTCCTTTTCCTTTCCTCTTTACTCCTTTCTGCATTTCTGTCTTCCTTGATCTCCCCTCTATTTTTTTCTCTCTTTTCCATCTCCTTCTTATTTTACTTCGTCCCTGTCCATCTCCTTTTCTGCCCTTCCTTTCTTCCCCTTTCACAAATACCCAATTTTCTTTCTTTCTTTTTCTTCCATCCCCCTTCTCCTCCATCTCCCTCTCCCTTCCTTCCCCCTTTTCCCTCCCTTCCTTCCCCCCTTTCCCCTCCCTTCCTCCCCCCTTTCCCCTCCCTTCCTTCCCCCTTTTCCCCTCCCTTCCTTCCCCCTTTTCCCCTCCCTTCCTTCCCCCTTTTCCCTTCCCTTCCTTCCCCCCTTTTCCCTCCCTTCCTTCCCCCTTTTCCCTCCCTTCCTTCCCCCCTTTCCCCTCCCTTCCTTTCCCCCCTTTTCCCCTCCCTTCCCTTTCCCCTCCTTTTCCTTCCCTCCCTTCCTTCCCCCTTTTCCCCTCCCTTCATACCCCCTTTTCCCTCGCTTCCTTCCCCTTTTCCCCTCCCTTCCTTCCCCCTTTTCCCCCTCCCTTCCTTCCCCTTTTCCCCTCCCTTCCTTCCCCTTTTCCCCTCCCTTCCTTCCCCTTTTCCCCTCCCTTCCTTCCCCCTTTTCCCCTCCCTTCCTTCCCCTTTTCCCCTCCCTTCCTCCAAGTGATAACTCACAACGCTGTCGCCACAACGGAGCTAAGCAACAGTGCCAAAGGTGCCACTCAGGGCGTCACTATACGACAACAGTGCCACTATTTATCGAGCTTTTCTTTAAG
>NC_051414.1:39325484-39325623 GCF_015228065.2 Penaeus monodon
ATATATATCATTATAACCAAACGTTCAAACGAGGGGAAATCCCGTCCCATCGATCGCCTTTCAATGGATAAAAATGGATATCCATTTTCATCATGCACAGTGGAAGAATAATAGATAAAACCTGAAGACATTTTTCTGT
>NC_051414.1:39325769-39326036 GCF_015228065.2 Penaeus monodon
AATCATGAGAAATTAAATGAGTTTTGGCGACAGATCGTGGCGTCGCGTCCCGTTGTTGGGTGACGGGAGATGGGGAGGGGTGTGGTGGGGGAGGAGGGGTGTGGTGGGGGAGGAGGGGAGGTGAAGAGGAGAGGTGTGGTGGGGGAGGAGGGGCGTGGTGAGGGATTTGGGCGTGGTGGGAAAGAGGGGTGTGGTGGGGGAGGCGGGGAGGAGTGTGGGAAGAGAAAGAGAGAAGGGAGGAGAGAGGGGAGGAGGGAGAGCCGAGAG
>NC_051414.1:39326103-39326297 GCF_015228065.2 Penaeus monodon
TCACATAAACGCAATCTATATTCTTCTCTTTTTCTTCCCTATCATTCTTTTTTTTCACTTCCTTTTTATTATTCTCTTTTTATTATGCCCGAAAATCAACTTTGTTTACATTCTTCCAATCCGGAAAATAAAAATCAAATCTTATAGAAAACGGAATCAGACAAAACTACTTGGTATTCTCACCGGGAAGCGAG
>NC_051414.1:39326789-39327763 GCF_015228065.2 Penaeus monodon
CAACAACAGAAATCTGATATTTTGACATTAAATGCTACGTTTAACTGTGGCATCTGTCATACGTTTCGAGTATCAATGTTTCACCGCGATACAATTAGCTTGAAAATCCACTAGTTAACGTTGACGCTGTCTGTGCAAACCGTATTTAACGCGTTTACTGTATTTAGCTGGAATTATTATTATTTTGTAGAATAGAAAAAGTGAATACAATATTAATGATATATCTATAACGATGATATTTTTTTTTTTACCAAGACTGAGATAGTGATAAGTAATTTGTAATTAAAGTGGTAGATATTGTTGTAGCAACTATAGCAGTAATACAATAGTAGCGATAGTTGCAACAATAATGACAATGATTAATAACAATAACGTTTAATATGATGTCAATATTACTATAATGCATTCAGTTCTTATTGAAGAAACAACTGGCAACTCACGACAGACTCTGGAATACCTCAATTGTCCAAGTCGCTTTTTATTATTCTAATTAACTGACTCTTAATTCTTATATACACACCTACTTTGTATTTTAGAATTTATATATATACCCTATTTTTACTGCTTTTAAATAAAAACTATTACCTTCAACACTATTATTTTCTCTCAAAACAAACCTGGCGAATCGGAGTGTAGGGTGAGTTGCCAGTTTTTATTTATCCATCCATTTTCAGAGCAGATGTAAACCGCATATTTTTTTTTCTTTTTAGAAATTAAATACCTTAAAAAGGGTCATTCGATAAAATAATATACTGTGATATCCTAGATGCAAATTAAAGTTAGAAGCCACAGTCATTAACAAGTAGGGTCGTTGGCGCTGGGTAATTAAGAGTAATTAAACGGGTCGACATAATTAAACTATTAAAATTATCGTGTTTCTCTTTGCCACTATATTAACACTGCAACGTATGTTACTAAGACTTCGAAATTATGATGGTAATGATAATGAAGATGTTTGTAATAGTACGAAAGGA
>NC_051414.1:39328128-39328487 GCF_015228065.2 Penaeus monodon
GCGAGTAATACATTTGTTAATTAAGACCCAATTAAGGTACTTCCCTTGCTATTTCAACTCTTATTAGCCACGTTACTCCAGCTATGTCATGAAGAACACAATTTTACGGCGGAGTAACAATGGGTGTCCTTTTTTTTATACAGTCTGCAGTACACGGCGCTTAAGTCTTATGCGTCTGTAGTGCAATTCATGTTTAAATTTGATATACACTAAGCAACATTGCATTGCACGGTCTCGGTTGCATGAGGGTATTTTTCTTTTCTTCTTTTTCTCCTTCGTTTATTTGATTTGTCTTGTAGGTCGTGTATTTATGGAGTCTAAGGATGCATCCCTTAACGTATAAACTTTATATTCATGTA
>NC_051414.1:39329037-39329326 GCF_015228065.2 Penaeus monodon
ACAAACCCGGCCAACATGATTTATTAAAACCCCCTGAAACGAACGCACGAATTTATCGACAATCCGGTGCCTCGTCTCACACTCTCCTTATTCTCGCCCAGGCGCCTATATCTCGAAATACAACAAAGAAGAGAAATATCATAATTGCTACACTCTTATACAGTAATCATAGCTCTACGATGATCTCCTGTCAGATACGATATCATAGAAAATAGAGCGCTATCGCCCACTGTAATTACTTGCGGAAAGGAAAACGGGAAACGACTGATAACAAATTTGCCGCAAGCAG
>NC_051414.1:39329656-39329736 GCF_015228065.2 Penaeus monodon
GACTTTCATAAATCTACAATTAGGCCAAAAAATCCGCGTGATTATTGTATTGGTAATAAATATAGTGAGAGAGCCGTGAA
>NC_051414.1:39329905-39330010 GCF_015228065.2 Penaeus monodon
ATAAAAAGATAATCAGATTTGTGCATAAATGATTAATTATCTATATGTGTCTATTTTATCTATTGGGCAGTATGCGTCTATTATATCTATCTATCTACATATTCA
>NC_051414.1:39330123-39330207 GCF_015228065.2 Penaeus monodon
ATCACCGCACAAAACTATTTAAAAGCAAAAAAGTTAAAAAAACAAAAACACGCGGATTATAGATTTTTCATATGTAATTCACTA
>NC_051414.1:39330465-39330667 GCF_015228065.2 Penaeus monodon
CCGCCGGACACACAACATCGCGCCAAAATTTACGCCAAATCGATTGAGTAAAATGTCTTCTTTCGCGCCACTCCATCAAGTCGCGGACATAAAGTTGTCAACAGCAATTTTCTTTTTGTGTATTCTCTTAAATAGACTTTTTTTTTGAGGGTGTGGTAAGTGTGGGTGGTGTTGGGAACAAGGGTGGAAGGGTGGCAACAGT
>NC_051414.1:39331244-39331454 GCF_015228065.2 Penaeus monodon
TGTCTTTATTTCCCCTCTATATTCTTCTCCTCATTCATATCTCTCTCCTCTTTCTCTTTCTCCCTTCTTCTATTTGCCATTTCTTACTGCTCTTCCTCTTTCATATTTGCCCTTCTCCCTTCCTCCACAAACCCCTCACTTCCCCAGCTCACCTCTCTTCCTCCTT
This sequence comes from Penaeus monodon, assembly GCF_015228065.2. Lineage (NCBI taxonomy): Eukaryota > Metazoa > Arthropoda > Malacostraca > Decapoda > Penaeidae > Penaeus > Penaeus monodon. Next base: position 39,331,411 of record NC_051414.1, read on the forward strand.
CCTCCACCTCCCCTCCCTTCCTCCTTCACCTACCCCCCCCTTTC
>NC_051414.1:39333149-39333359 GCF_015228065.2 Penaeus monodon
CCACAGAAAAGGGCGAGGGAACCGGCCCCCAGCGTGCCGATAATCACGCGGAGCCAAAAAACGAAACTTGCCATGAATTATTCAGTCCTTTTACGCAACATAAAAGCTGCAATCACACTCCGCAAACACATCGACGTCTCTCTTCAAAAATAATTGCTGGGAATGTTTTGATTGTTGTTAACTGACATTTCCGAAATCATAAACGCGCGT
>NC_051414.1:39334047-39334147 GCF_015228065.2 Penaeus monodon
CAACCGAATAACATTTACTAAATTCTGTAGCAAAAGCCATTTCATCATGCATCCATTGCTAAAAATATCAACTCAATTATCCTTCCATTCTTGCTAGCCC
>NC_051414.1:39334414-39334800 GCF_015228065.2 Penaeus monodon
TGATAAACACACAAGGCCAAATAATAAATAACTTTAGCATCATTGTTCTCCATAAAACAAGAAATGCACAGAAATGTCATAGAAATAATCCCCAGCATATTATATAGCTATTTAACAAGGATATATATATGTATATTTTTTTTTACACGAAAGCAATTGCACACGATCCCTTAAAAGTTTATGAAGGAAATAAGCTCGTTAAGATTTAATCAATGAACGAGACTGTGTCATTGTGAAATACCTGCATATGCAAATGAGTTAGTGTTTTATGCAGGAAAGATTATATAACTTTATGTAACGATACCTAGACTGTGTATTCATATATGCATGTAAATGATATCTGAAACGCGAGTATCAGTGAATTTGTAACATAGATATACATATGC
>NC_051414.1:39335396-39335542 GCF_015228065.2 Penaeus monodon
TTCCCTTGGCTATACAAATGCTGATATTGGAAAATCCGTTTCCTCGCCAATTTTCACTCCGCATCGTGGTGATCGGCCATAAAATCTGTTCCACCTGCCATTTCTGTCTGTTTAGTTCAATGCATCGTGTGTGATCTGTTGGATTG
>NC_051414.1:39336022-39336255 GCF_015228065.2 Penaeus monodon
GCAAATCCGTGACGTCACACCAGTAATGGCGGGTCCTTGACAATGAAAACGTCTGTCTCATTTGCCAAATTATCGGGCTTGGCGCGTTTTTAAAATCACATAAACAATTGGAATTATGAGTAATAATTTTCCCCCAAACATTGCATAAAAGGCACGAATTACGTAATGCTTTTTCTCTCTTTTTATGTTTCCCATCTATTATTTATTCCATTAAAGTGCGTGTGTTTTGCGTG
>NC_051414.1:39337055-39337171 GCF_015228065.2 Penaeus monodon
CTTAATCCCCACATCTGATATCTGGATAACCTTCCATGATTATCCAACGGCAGACACGCTCAAGATGTTTCTTAGTTATGCAGGTGATAAGGACCAAGTTGGCTTGACGTTCATTT
>NC_051414.1:39337494-39337746 GCF_015228065.2 Penaeus monodon
AAAAGAGTCAGGCAACGAGAAAGGATAGAAGAGAGAAGGAATAATAATAAAAAAAAGCAGGAGAGGAGAAAATTAAATAGAGAGATGTATAGACAGAAAGGTAACGTCATATTCAAATTCATTCGAGAAAGTCCGGGAAAGAAACATATATAAGTAAAACGTTAACTTAGAGATTCAAAAAGGATTTTAAATTGGTGTCGAAAATTCACTGCATGAGCATGTGGTATTGTGAAGGACCAGTGTATTTGCTGT
>NC_051414.1:39338299-39338815 GCF_015228065.2 Penaeus monodon
GGGGGGGGGAGCTCCCATTTAACACAGACCTCCATTAACTAAGAGGAAAGAACGAGGCTGACAAAACTAACGAGAACCAGAGACAGGGAACTTAGGGGGGGGGGTGCGTGGAACCCCGTGGGAGAACCACACTGTTGCAATTGCCATGAAATTATTTCGCGGATCAACTGACGATTTTCTTTCTAAAGGTTATTATTGTTATTAATATTATTATTCTATTTATTTATTTATTTATTATTTTTTTTATATCTTTTATTATTTTATTTTATTTATTTATTCATTTATCTATTTTTTTGTGGGGGTCTATTTTTCTTGTGTGAAGTCGTTTTAAGTTATTTTATGTTTTTTTTTTCTCTCTTTCTCTTTCTCTTAGCGATCTGTTTAATTATCTATCGGTATGTCTGTCTATCTATCTATTCCTTGCCTTCGATTCACCTGTTTATCCCTTCTCTCTCCTCTTCCCTCTTTTCCCAATCACCTATTTTCCCTCTTTCCATCTCTCTCCATCTTTACCTT
>NC_051414.1:39339191-39340885 GCF_015228065.2 Penaeus monodon
CCGGATGCTGCACATTCTCCACCGAAAAGGATGAAGCTGCCCTCATGCTTGCGCCGAGATGAAGGATGCTCGTCTGCAGGATGGAAGGGGCGAGATGAAGCGATCTCTCTGGCGGAAGAACAAGCACGACGGGGTCACTGTGCTTGCTTGGGTGTTCTGCTTGCTTGGGTGTTCTGCTTGTTTGGGTGTTCTGTTTGTTTGAGTGTTCTGCTTGCTTGAATGTTCTGCTTGCTTGGGTGTTCTGCTTGCTTGGTTGTTCTGCTTGCTTGAGTGTTCTGCTTGCTTGGTTGTTCTGCTTGCTTGAGTGTTCTGCTTGTTTGGGTGTTCTCCTTACTTGAGTGTTCTGCTTGCTTGAGTGTTCTGCTTGCTTGGGAGTTCTGCTTGCTTGGGTGTTCTCCTTGCTTGGGTGTTCTGCTTGCTTGAGTGTTCTGCTTGCTTGAGAGTTCTGCTTGCTTGGGTGTTCTGCTTGCTTGAGTGTTCTGCTTGCTTGGGTGTTCTGCTTGCTTGGGTGTTCTGCTTGCTTGAGTGTTCTGCTTGCTTGAGTGTTCCGCTTGCTTGAGTGTTCCGCTTGCTTGAGTGTTCCGCTTGCTTGAGTGTTCTGCTTGCTTGGATGTTCTGCTTGCTTGAGTGTTCTGCTTGCTTGAGTGTTCTGCTTGCTTGAGTGTTCCGCTTACTTGAGTGTTCCGCTTGCTTGAGTGTTCCGCTTGCTTGAGTGTTCCGCTTGCTTGAGTGTTCTGCTTGCTTGAGTGTTCAGCTTGCTTGAGTGTTCTGCTTGCTTGAGTGTTCAGCTTGCTTGAGTGTTCTGCTTGCTTGAGTGTTCTGCTTGCTTGAGTGTTCAGCTTGCTTGAGTGTTCTGCTTGCTTGAGTGTTCAGCTTGCTTGAGTGTTCTGCTTGCTTGAGTGTTCCGCTTGCTTGAGTGTTCTGCTTGCTTGAGTGTTCTGCTTGCTTGAGTGTTCCGCTTGCTTGAGTGTTCTGCTTGCTTGAGTGTTCAGCTTGCTTGAGTGTTCCGCTTGCTTGAGTGTTCAGCTTGCTTGAGTGTTCTGCTTGCTTGAGTGTTCCGCTTGCTTGAGTGTTCTGCTTGCTTGAGTGTTCCGCTTGCTTGAGTGTTCCGCTTGCTAGAGTGTTCTGCTTGCTTGAGTGTTCCGCTTGCTTGAGTGTTCCGCTTGCTTGAGTGTTCCGCTTGCTTGATTGTTCCGCTTGCTTGGGTGTTCCGCTTGCTTGAGTGTTCCGCTTGCTTGAGTGTTCCGCTTGCTTGAGTGTTCCGCTTACTTGAGTGTTCTGCTTGCTTGAGTGTTCCGCTTGCTTGAGTGTTCCGCTTGCTTGAGTGTTCCGCTTGCTTGAGTGTTCCGCTTGCTTGAGTGTTCCGCTTGCTTGAGTGTTCCGCTTGCTTGAGTGTTCTGCTTGCTTGAGTGTTCTGCTTGCTTGAGTGTTCTGCTTGCTTGAGTGTTCAGCTTGCTTGAGTGTTCCGCTTGCTTGAGTGTTCCGCTTGCTTGAGTGTTCCGCTTGCTTGAGTGTTCCGCTTGCTTGAGTGTTCCGCTTGCTTGAGTGTTCTGGAAGGAGAAGAGCTGAAGGGAGAGAAAGGAACGGTTGTGTTCTGTTAGTAAATTTATATATTTTTTTTCTGTTCATTATGAGCTGTTATTATTCTGTGATCGTTGAACATAAATAAATAAACATGAACATAAATGGAACTG
>NC_051414.1:39341448-39341665 GCF_015228065.2 Penaeus monodon
ATCCTTTTATCAAGTTCTCTGGTTCACATATTCGGCTTATCATCTGTCTCGGTCTTCCCTTTGTTCTCCCGACTTGCTTCTTATCGCGGAAACAACTCCATTAACAAACTTGTCTTTCCATCTCTCACTCTCCTTCACGCAGGAAGTATAAGTACCTGGAACGCGACGATGTATAAACACCTGAAACGTGACGACGGAGGTGAAAGCCAAGAGAGAG
>NC_051414.1:39341699-39341853 GCF_015228065.2 Penaeus monodon
GAGCATTCTGTTGTTGTTTTTTCGGATCTACGAGACTATAAACATGTTTAGATGTTTCTTTTCGTCCTTTCTCCTTTTTCAAAGACTTTATTCGCACCCTCTACGAAGTGGGGTTTACATTGAATAGGTAAAATACGACACCGGCAACGAAGGG
>NC_051414.1:39341875-39342194 GCF_015228065.2 Penaeus monodon
CATCATTCTCGTTTCGAATCCACAACTGCATACACACGTTTCGATCCTCCTCTTTTATCCTTGCTCTCGCTTTCAATCCTTTATTCGCTCCTTTTACGGTATCGGATCCCAACATCTCCGTCTTGTGTAACGACGCTTACATTAAACTGCATCGCGACGTTTATGCAAGCAAGAAATGTTGATGGAGTGTGTGAGATTATGACATTACTATGTGTGTTTTGGACGAGCCGAAAGCAGGGCGCAAGCAAGGTTGACACGTAAAATGAACTTTGTGGAGATGCAAGCAGAAAGCAGATATGGATGAGCTGGTGGAGTATGA
>NC_051414.1:39342662-39342801 GCF_015228065.2 Penaeus monodon
TACAGTAATAATCTGCTATATGTTGCAAGCAAGCCGGTGCAACACTCCATTTGCAACAGCCCATCAGCCGACGCTTGCTTTACACTCTAACTTAGCAATGAAATGTCCGAAAAATTAAACAAAATATATATAGTGATTA
>NC_051414.1:39343245-39343330 GCF_015228065.2 Penaeus monodon
CATCAGAATCATAAACACACATGAATGAAAATTGCAACTTCCTCTTCCTTCCTCCCCCCCTCCTCACCCCCCCCCCTCAAAAAAG
>NC_051414.1:39344505-39344573 GCF_015228065.2 Penaeus monodon
CACGCTTTGTTGAGTGACGAGGGAATCCGCGCGGTGGGCGGCGATTGACGCGCTTGCTGGCTCTCTCC
>NC_051414.1:39344641-39344720 GCF_015228065.2 Penaeus monodon
AGGTGGAGGGCCGGAGAACGGACATGGCTGACGTCCTTGCTTCACGTCGATTGCCTGAGGAATTTATCCATCTGTCTGT
>NC_051414.1:39344752-39345144 GCF_015228065.2 Penaeus monodon
AACGCCATTGACTCTCATCCATCGCCCGTTGGTGGGCGGCGAATGGATGGATGAGTGGACACGGCTGACACTACTTCCCCCTCATCCGTCAACTATGGATGGGTCAAGATGGGTGGATGCATTCGCCAGCTGACGGATGAGCGGATGAGTCTCCATGACGCTTTTCTCATCCCTCGCCTGTGCATGGCTGACACTCCCCCCCACGTCCCCCCCCCCCCACTCCTCATCCATCTGCTGACAGTGGGCGGTGGGCGGCGGTGAGCTGGAGTCCTTGCCTCTCGGCTGACGCTTGCAAGAGCCGCTGGGAATCGCACCGGCTGACAACATCGCTTTGTTTACCTTTTCGCAGGACTGATCCGTAACCAGATTAGTCGATATATTTACGTCCGGAC
>NC_051414.1:39345291-39345356 GCF_015228065.2 Penaeus monodon
TTTGGGATGCTGATATCTCTCCTCTCCGGACGCGGTTGCAGCGAGACACGCGGAGAGCCTGATGA
>NC_051414.1:39345849-39345918 GCF_015228065.2 Penaeus monodon
AAAGGCTTCCTTATCGTTTCTTTTCTCTTCACCTCCGACTTAACGTTTCCCCTTTGGCTATTTTCATTA
>NC_051414.1:39346241-39346362 GCF_015228065.2 Penaeus monodon
CACACAAAACACAGACAACCTCACAAGGGAAAAATTTGTTCCCCAATCCCAAAATCAAAGCTTTCCCGGGGCACGCGGGAAAAAGAGGGCCCTTTCGTTTTTTTTTCCCCGCAAGGAAAAA
>NC_051414.1:39346841-39347160 GCF_015228065.2 Penaeus monodon
GGGGGGTGTAAATAACAGATAGAAAATAGAAATAGAGAAGGTGAAAGGGGAAAAGGGGGAAAAGAGGGGGCGACTGATAAACAACCGGGCCGACAGAAAGACAGACAGACCCAAAAAAGGGAGGGGAGAAAGGGGAGGGAAAAAAAACGACAGACCCAAAAGACAGCAGGGCAGGCAGGGCAAACAACAGGAAAAACGGGCAACAGGGCAAAAAGACAGACCCCAGACAGAAAAACAACAAAACAAAAGACAGACCGGGCAGGTAAACCCAAAAAGATAGCAGACAGGGAACCACACAACACCCCCGGGCAAACAAAAA
>NC_051414.1:39347245-39347338 GCF_015228065.2 Penaeus monodon
GGGCGGGGGGTTTTTTTGGTTTTTTCCCTTCGCTTTGGGAAATTTTGGGGCAGCGTTCACATTTTGAAAGAATGGAGTTTTTTGGGGGTTTTC
>NC_051414.1:39347375-39347545 GCF_015228065.2 Penaeus monodon
AAAGGGGAAAGGAAAGGAAAAAAGGAGAAAAAGAGAAGAACAGGGAAAAACGAAGAAAAGGGGGCAAGAGGCGAAAGAGGATGAGGAAAAAAAAGGGGGAGGATTTAAAAAAAAGAAAAAAAGAGAGAGGGATGATGGGGGAAAAGGGGGGAAAAAAGGGGTTTTAAAGA
>NC_051414.1:39347570-39347639 GCF_015228065.2 Penaeus monodon
TAGGGAGCATGCTTGTCTTCTGAAGAAAATGTTTTTGTCAGAGAAAAAATTTTTTAAAAGTAAGTTGTT
>NC_051414.1:39347736-39348010 GCF_015228065.2 Penaeus monodon
CCCCCTTTTTTATTTTTATTCCCCTTTTCCTCTCCCCCTCCTTTTCCCTTTTCCCCTCTCCCCCTCCTCTCCCCTCTTTTTTTTGGGGGGGGGGAAAACGATTTGGCTTAAAAATTATACTTTGGAAATTTCGAATTTACTGGGGGAACATAATGGGGAATTGGCCCCTCGTTTTTGCGTGGGCATATCTATCTATCTATATGGGATCTTCCCTCTGTAGGGTATGTGTTTTTCAAAACTTATTTTCTATCTGTCTCTTTTTAAAATTGTTTGT
>NC_051414.1:39348311-39348563 GCF_015228065.2 Penaeus monodon
GGGTAAAAAAAACCCTCAACCCCCCGAAGGTTCCCCGGCCCCCCTTTTTCCCCCTTTCCCCATTTCCCTTCCCCTTCCCCCCTTTAAAGCCTCCCCCCTTTTAAAAAAAAAAGGGTTCCCCTTTTCAAAAGGGTGGGGAAAAACAAAAATCACCCAACAAAAATTTCCCAAAAAAAATTTAAAAATTTTTTTAAAAACATTTCCCGGTTTTGGAAAAAATTTATCCGGAAAAAAAAAAATAACCTTTAGCGA
>NC_051414.1:39348619-39349133 GCF_015228065.2 Penaeus monodon
TTTTCGAGAAAAAAAAAAATCTTTACGTCGTTTTATAAATCATTCCGATTGGAAAACATGTTCTTGATTTTTTTTTTTTCCCCCCTTAAACGGCGAAATTAAATTTCTTTATTTTGGGTATCTGTTTGGCGTAATAAATTCCCCTTTTTTTTTTTTTTTCTAGGATGAATTATTTCCGATAATGCGAATTTTTCGATTTAAAGCGAATATTTTTGATCCCCGAATTTTTCCCTACGCGAATATTTTTCGATAACGCGAATTATTTCCCATGACGCGAATATTTTAGATAACGCGAATATTTTCGATAACGCGAATATTTTCGATACGCGAATATTACCGATAACGCGAACATTTCCGATACGCGAATATTTCTGATAATGCAATTATATTCAATAACGCGAATATCTCCGATTACGCGAATATGCATATTTCTTTTCACTTAAACCTCGAAACTTCCGATCAAAGAAATTAATTATGACAACACGAATGTAAAAGATTACGCAAAAAATATTTC
>NC_051414.1:39349387-39349588 GCF_015228065.2 Penaeus monodon
GCAATATACCAATATATATAAAATGAGTGAATAAAAAAAGGAAAAATATAATCTGATAAACAAGAATATGTATAAAGAAAATTAATAAAAAAAATATTAACAATAGAAATGATGTAAAACAAAATAATATGAAAAATATACGTAGTTATAATATATATAAAAAGTATAATACATATTCTTTAAAACTAAACCGAAGATTTA
>NC_051414.1:39350390-39350594 GCF_015228065.2 Penaeus monodon
GCTGACGTCACCCCGCTCGCACGCGTAGCGGAATCTGCTAAACATAGCAAAGTTTCCCCGCTAACAAGTGTATCGAGCGATGTAACCGTGTTTTTCCTCGTTACTCTGGCGGCGTCTCTTGAAGTTGTCGTTGGCTTGCTTGGTCTTCGAGGTTTTGCTTGTAACTTGAGTGATTAAGTTGTTTCGAAGAGAGAGGTTTAGGTT
>NC_051414.1:39350915-39351085 GCF_015228065.2 Penaeus monodon
GGATTAAAATAGAAATCCAGGAATCTTGCAACATCAAAGGCAGCGTGCAATTGCAATCAACACCTCTGCCGACCAAGATGTCTCCTTGCAACCGACAGCGAACAAGCTTGATTCTCCGTTTTCTATTGCTGAATCACTTTCAGCAATGGCTTTTATATTTATCTTATTTC
>NC_051414.1:39351712-39351805 GCF_015228065.2 Penaeus monodon
CATTATTTTTCTTTTTTTTTCACATTTCTCTTTTTAAACAGATAAGTTTAAGATCATCAAAGAAAAATAATGACCGAATGTGATGAAATGAAC
>NC_051414.1:39353308-39353515 GCF_015228065.2 Penaeus monodon
AATTGGAGGGGGGGGGAGAAAAAAAAAAAAAAAAGGAGGAAAAGGGGAGGGGGAAAGGAAAAAAAAAAAAAGAGGAAGAAAAGGGAAAAGGAAAAAAGGAAAATAAAGGGGAAAAAAAAAAGGGGAAAAAAAGGAAAAAAAAGGGAAGTAAAGGGGAAAAAGGAGAGAAAAGAGAAAAGGGAAAAGGAAGAAAAGCACAGCGCCCGA
>NC_051414.1:39353593-39353707 GCF_015228065.2 Penaeus monodon
AAGAGAAAGAGGATTAACAGAAGATAAGAATCGGCCAAGATGAGCAACCGGTGATATTTCCCGAGCATTGAATTACTTGCAAAATTGATTGGTCCGAGTTAATTGGTTGTTCGG
>NC_051414.1:39353725-39353829 GCF_015228065.2 Penaeus monodon
AAAAAAAAGCTGTTTCTCCTCTAACCTCGAAATAGGTATCGTTAAGACAGGTAGTTATTAGGTAATTTTGGAGCTAATATTGAAGGAACATCACTTGGTCAATG
>NC_051414.1:39353869-39354051 GCF_015228065.2 Penaeus monodon
TTAAGTGACATGCAAATCCGATTCGTGTGTGTATAGGGAATAAGGTCGATTTTTGAAGATCTGTTTCTGTCTTGATATTATCATAGCTAAAAGGTGCATAAAACTAAAAAAAAAAAATTTTGATTATTTTTTAAAAGGGAAAGTTTTTGGGAAGTCTAAACTTGTAAAAAACTTAAAATATA
>NC_051414.1:39354076-39354208 GCF_015228065.2 Penaeus monodon
GAGAAATTGGCAAAGCATCGGTATTGCAAAGTAATTGAAAACTAATATTTTATCGTTTAAAGATAGGATTTGAACGAAAATAGAATTGTAAGGATTTATATAAGGATAAAATTGTAATAATAGAATATGGCG
>NC_051414.1:39354325-39354569 GCF_015228065.2 Penaeus monodon
ACCCCCCAATACACACAACCCCACCACACACACATACATGCACACACACACAACCCCCCCCCAAATACACCCCACATAACCCCCCCCCCCTGTACACACACAAACGCCCCTGCACCCCACCCCCGCCCCCCACAAACCCATCCCACCCACGAAAATTTACGAAAACAATAAAATCTCAGAAACGCATACTTTTCTAAATTGAAGGGCTTTGGGACAGCGAGATTGTATCGAAGTTCCAATATTG
>NC_051414.1:39354599-39354781 GCF_015228065.2 Penaeus monodon
CTTTTAGCACACGCGTCCACAAGTTTCCTTCGCACCCGCTCTTTAACGCCGCCGTAAGGTCGAAACTCCCCTCGAGTCTCCGAGCGAACTTCGACCATCAAGGTGTCCAGCGTCCGTCCGCTTTACACTACGAGAGTCAAAGCCTTGGAAGTCACAGCGTCTGATCTCTTTTCGAAACTGTC
>NC_051414.1:39354807-39354939 GCF_015228065.2 Penaeus monodon
GGAGGAAATTAGACTAATATTGAAAGAAAAAAAATCTTTCTTGGTTCCATATGATCCTTATAATTAGGATTAATGGGAATTATCGCGTTGGGAGGTGATTGATATGCGATAATTTCACGGTGAGATCAGATG
>NC_051414.1:39355185-39355360 GCF_015228065.2 Penaeus monodon
AAAGTCAGCCTACCAAATGATCGCATAATAGTTAATAGTTCCATTCATTTCTGGTTATAAAAACATGAACAAATTTGCTCTATTTATATACCATCCTTAATTAACGGTAATCAGTTTCGTCTCGATGATAGCACATGCAAATTAATGGACGATGGTGTAATTACAAAGCAGTGAC
>NC_051414.1:39355424-39355814 GCF_015228065.2 Penaeus monodon
CCAACACCGCTTACCTATGTCCAAGGTTATCGTATCCTTTCCCTCTCCCTTTATTCTCGTCTTCTCTTTTGCCTCCTCTTTCTCTATCTCTTGCTAAGGATTTTCCCCCAACCCCCTGTCTTACCCTCACTCCTCCCCTACAAGTTTCCCCTCTTCCCTTCCCTTCATCCTTACTAATTTACCCCCATACCTCTCTCAAAGGCGTTTCCCCTCCCCCCTTCCCCTTCCCCTCCAATCACCCCCAGTCTCCCCCTCAAAGGCTTCCCCCTCCCCCTTCCCCTCCAATCACCCCCTATCTCCCCCTTCACTACCCCCTCTCCTGCTTTCCCCGTCCCCTTTTTCTCCCTCCCCCTCCCCCTCCATCACCAACACTAGAATTATAGGATCTCA
>NC_051414.1:39355846-39355958 GCF_015228065.2 Penaeus monodon
TCAATTAAATGTCCAGGTAAAATGTCACGTGACCTTTGACCTCACCGCAATGGAGGGGGTTAGGAGGAGGTAAGGGGGTAGGAGGCAGGGGGAATGAGGGAAGGGGGGGGCA
>NC_051414.1:39357189-39357532 GCF_015228065.2 Penaeus monodon
GTAATGGACTGAGTGATGAGGACGAGGCAATTACTCAGGCGCTTGCGTTTATTTCGGGAGGGGGAGGGGGTGGGGGGAGGGGGAGGGGGGAGAGAGGGGGAGAAGGGGGAGGGGGAAGAGGGGTGAGTGGGGGTTGATGGAGGAGGAAGGAAAGGGGGGGAGGGGAGGAAAAAGGGGAGGGATGGAGTGGGAGGGTGAAAAGGGGAGGAGGAGGGAAGGACGGAGGGGGAGTGGAGGGCTGGTGGTGGGGGAGGGAGAAGGTAGGGAGGGAGAGAAAAAAAGAAGGAGGTGGGGGCAGGTTGGGCGAAGGAGGGAAGAGGGAAATTGTGGAAGAGGGAGGAAG
>NC_051414.1:39357912-39358273 GCF_015228065.2 Penaeus monodon
GGGGGGAGGGGTAAAAAACTTTTCGATGGCCAATTTTTCATTTCATCTGCCATCTCGAGGGAAACAATGAACCACAACTGACTTCCTAGAATCATGCTGTCACAAAAAAGTTTATTTTCCTTATCAAATGAACTATTACCATTATGAAATAACAGTTATTTATAAAAGCTTAGTCTCTTCAGCATATATTTCTCTCCTTTCTGACGACCATAATTTCACAGGCCAATAATTCTTCCTGTCACTGCAAGTGCCATTTATGATCAACCTGAGGGCCACATTTGGTCCGCGGGACGTGAGTTTGGCACCAAAGATGTAGAAACACATATCTATATGTATCCTACATCTACCCTTCTGGCTGTCA
>NC_051414.1:39358878-39359058 GCF_015228065.2 Penaeus monodon
ACCATACTTAGACATCAACGACAATATGCAATTGCACAAACCTGCACCAGAGCGCGTGCATTTACATACGTCAGATGCTCAATCACCAAACCTCCCACATAAGCAATCATACCATCAAAAAAGACCCGGTTGCACCCACAGCCTACCCACAGTTTCTTCCCATACGACGGTCTAAGCAGT
>NC_051414.1:39359808-39360084 GCF_015228065.2 Penaeus monodon
ATACCACACTCAAAAGGGTTTTGAATTATATAATTGTAATTTCACTGGTCGTTCAATCATGGAAGCGGGAGTGACTGATATCCGACACATTTGATTAATAACGATTTTGTGTTGATTTGGTCTCAGATCTTGATTTTCCTTTTGAAATGAGTATAAATGCCCGGAGCGATTACTGTCAATAATAGCAAAGCAAAATTCCTATCATTTCTATTGCAAATAACCAATTTAGATATATAATGGAATTGTATCTATTCTGGCAATAATGATTGGAGTACC
>NC_051414.1:39361381-39361524 GCF_015228065.2 Penaeus monodon
TGGCGTAATCTAATAAATCGATAGACAAGAAGTAATCATAACCTTCGGAATTAACCGTAGCAATTAAGGTAAATACGTCCGTATAAGTACAGGCCAATTAAGGCATTTAAGGGGAGGGAAATGCTAAACCCCTCTCCCCCTCC
>NC_051414.1:39362007-39362137 GCF_015228065.2 Penaeus monodon
CAGTAAAAATCGTGATAAAGATTTGGTCTTCTTTCCCGCCCATTCACCTCCGCCCACGCCCTCAGGAGCTAGCTAATTGCCGACGCCCCTCGAACGCCCACCGCAGACTACCTACGCCCACTCAGTGAAA
>NC_051414.1:39362168-39362233 GCF_015228065.2 Penaeus monodon
ATAATGAAAGTTTTTCTCTACCGAAGAATTTTAGTGGGTTTTGTATATGTAAAAATGTGGGTGAC
>NC_051414.1:39363177-39363365 GCF_015228065.2 Penaeus monodon
TCACGTAATCCCAACGCAATTTTCCGAACTTCGACCCTTCATGGAAACAGTGAAGTTCGGAAGTTCCTTCGAGCTGGCGAAGTTAGCTCAAGAGAAGCGCATCTGTTAGCCTACGCAACATTGCAATTTATTACGTGTATTGGAAATGGTTCCCGTGTTATCGCGAGGGATCTCTGGGTTTGTGGATC
>NC_051414.1:39364167-39364395 GCF_015228065.2 Penaeus monodon
CTTTCTTATCACAGTAAATCTACGACTTTAAAGCTATACTTTTGATCACTTATCTATTGGTATTTAGTATGCTATTATAGACATTTACATTTTAAATACCTTTTTTACCCTTCGTGGCCTGAGCGAAATGATAAATTGGAATCTTTATCGCGGATTTATCTCATTTCTATTACCTCTCTCTATTTCTGTCTCGGAGATTTATTTGTTTTCCAAATATGCGAGGCGCTT
>NC_051414.1:39364717-39365408 GCF_015228065.2 Penaeus monodon
ACCGACAGATTAATAGAGAAAAACAGACAGAAAAAGAAAAGAAGTTACACACAGCCTACGCCACAACACGACTAAAAAAGGAAAAGGAAAATTGAATGAAAACATCCAACGAAAGAAAAATAAGAGAGAAGAGACAATAACTTGAGACATAAAAGGAATTAGGAGAAGATGATGAAAGGAAAGGGAGGAAGGGGAGGGGAGAAGAGGAGAGAAAGAAGTAAGAACAGGAAAGGAGAAGGAGAAGGGAGAAGGGGAAGGGAGGAGGAGAGAAAATAAAGAGAAAGTAAAGGGGAAGGGAGAAGACGGAGAAAAAAAGGGAAAGAGGGAGAAGAGGAGAAAGATAGATAAAGAGGGAAAAGAAGGAGAAAGAGGGGAAAAGATAAGAAAGATGGAGAGAGAGGGAAAGGGAGGAGAAGAGAGATGAAGCAAAGAATAGAAAGAGGAGAAAAAGAGCGTGAAGGAAGGAAGAGAAGAATAAAGATGAAGAATGGCGGAAAAAAAGAAAAGGAATATGGAGAAAGGAGGGCAAAAGAAAAGAAGAAAGTCGGAGAAAGGAAAATGAGGAACAAAGATGGGGAGGGAAGGAGGGAAGAAGAAGAAGAGGAGAAAATGAAAAATTAAAACAAAAAAAGATGAAGTGAGATAGAGAGAAGAAGGGGGGATAGGATAGAGAAAAGAAAAGGAAGGTAGT
>NC_051414.1:39365764-39365864 GCF_015228065.2 Penaeus monodon
AAGGGGGTATTTATGGACAATTTAGGCAGAAGAGTAGAGATAAGAGGGAGCGGGAGACAAAGGCTGGCTTTTGAACTTATTAAAACTGGCGAGGGGAAAT
>NC_051414.1:39366070-39366290 GCF_015228065.2 Penaeus monodon
CTAAGTGAATCAACATTTTCCCCCTATTTTTAAAGATGAAATAACCCTCTTCATTAGAAATTTAACAATTAAAAAAAAACGTAATATTTACTCTCCTTTTTTTGCAATTGCACACCAGGTGTCTGCACATGGTCCCTCTACCAGTCTTCAACGCCCATCCAAGCCACTTCAATTGCAGGAGGATGAATGCAACATAGTCTCTACACAGTGTAGAATAATT
>NC_051414.1:39366721-39367147 GCF_015228065.2 Penaeus monodon
TAAATATAGATAGACTTGGGAAGTAGGATAAAATATAGATTAAAGATATATATTTATATAGATTAAAGATATAAAGATATATTTACATTTCATTTATATAGATACAATATTGATAGATTTAGGAAGAGAGAGAAAATGAAATCTTAGATGGATATAGAAAACAAAATAGCATCATAAATTTAAATAAATTGGAAAAGTAAGATAAAAAGATAAGATAAAAGTAAGATAAACGTAAGAAGAAATATAGTAAAGAGCAATAACGGAGAAAATATAGGAAAGAGGAAAATGATGATCTGCAGGAAAGGAATATCTGTGAAGGAGATTCTGATGAAAAGGAAGGAAGCAGATGAGGAAGGAAGAGGGGGAATGGGAACTGATAAATGGAGGAATAACGAGAGAAAGATACACACGCATACACATATCCAT
>NC_051414.1:39367391-39367498 GCF_015228065.2 Penaeus monodon
TACCCCTCAACACACTCTCTTTACCCCTTCCCATCAACCCCCCCTCCTACACCCCCTAAATAACCCCAACTCCCCTACACAATCCCCCCCCAATCCCCCCTCCTCCC
>NC_051414.1:39367790-39367992 GCF_015228065.2 Penaeus monodon
TCTTCAGTCTTCGCGAAGATCTTCCGTCATAAATAAGACTATTCAAGGCAATTGCCATTTGTTAAACGAAGACAAGAGGCGATGGTAGACAACGAGGGGAAAAGGAGGAAAAATAATTAGAAGGTAATTAGAGAGAGGGGAAGAGAGAAGAGGAGGAGTGCTTAGCAGGGAAGATAAATGGAGGATGTGGCGTGACGGGGAT
>NC_051414.1:39368184-39370686 GCF_015228065.2 Penaeus monodon
AGGGGAAAAAGAGAAAGCGGAGAAGTTAGAGGAGGAGGAGAATGAGGGGGGAGGGGAAAGAGAAGGAGGGGAAAAGAGAAGACGAGAGAGGGGAGGAAGATACCGGGGAAGAGGAAAGAGGGGAGAAGAGAAAGGGGAAGAAGAAAGAGGCGAGGAGAGAAAGGGGAGGAGAAGAGATGGAGGTGGGAGAAAGGAGAAGAGAAGAGAGGGGAGAGGGGAAAGAGGAAAACTGAGAAGAAGACCTAGTGGATGAGGATGAAGATGGAGAAGGAGAAGAAGGGTAGAAAAAGGGGAGAAAGGGGAGGAGGAGAAAAGGAAGAAAAGGTAGGTGATAAGGAATGATGAGAAAGAGGAGAAATAGGAAGAAAAAGGGGCAGAAGAAAGGAGTGAAAGAGAGAGGAAGCGATGAATGCATACGAAGAGGATAAAGGGAGAATGGAAGGAGAAGAAAAGCGCAGAAGAAAGAGGAAAAGGAGGAGGAGGAGGAGATTTAGGAAGAAGGAAGAGCACAAGACGAGACGAAAGCGTGGAAAAAAAAGAAATATCAGAGAACATGAGAAAAACAAACAAACAGGAAGTGAAGACAGAAAGAAGAAGAAGAAAAAAAACGAAAAAGAAAGAGAAAGAGAAATAGAGAAGAACAGGATAATTAAGAACTTAGGAACGAATAGATGAGAGGGGAGAAGCGAGAACTAGAACGAGGGGACGATAGATGGCGAAAACGACAAGAAACGAAAGGGGGGCATAGGGCGTGTCAAGAAAGGAGAAGGGAAGAGGGGAAACGAGAAGAAAGGTGAGGTTTAAGAGAGGTTACGATAATGGGGAGAGACGTATATGGAAGGGGAGGGAAGAGGGAAGAGAAATGAGGGAGTGAGGAGAAAGGGGAGGGGAGGAGGAAGGGAGGGAGGGAGGGAGGGAGGGAGGGAGGGAGGGAGGAAGGGAGGGAGGGAGGAGAGGGAGAGAGAGAGAGAGAGAAAGAGAGGAGAGAGAGAAGAGGAGAGAGAGAGAGAGATGAAGGAGAGAGAGGAAGAGGGAGAGAGAGGGGAGAGGAGGGAGAGGAGGGGGAGAGAGAAGGAGAGAGAGAAGAGAGAGAGGAGAGGAGAGAGAGAAGAAAAGAAAAGAAAATAGTAAAGGAGCAAGAGAAAGGGAGATGAAAGGGTAACGAAGGTAAGACGTGATAAGGGGAAATGAGGGGAAATGAGGGGAGGCGAGAGGAGGGGGGTAAAGGGAGGACAGGGGAGAGGAGAGGAGACGAGGGGAGTAAAAGAGATATGCAGTGAGGGGAGGGGAGGGGGAAACCAAGGGGAAGTGAGGGGGAGGGGAACTGAAGATGAGGTGAAGGAGACAAAAGGGGAGGTGAAGGAAGACAAGGAGGAGGTGAGGGGAGATGAAGGGGAGACGAGGGGGAGATGAGCTGATTTGAGGGGAGGGGAGGTAAGGGATGACGAGGGAAGATGAGGGGAGATGAGAGGAGAAAAAGGGAGGTGAGGGGAGATGAGAGGAGAAAAAGGGAGGTGAGGGGAGATGAGAGGAGAAAAAGGGAGATGAGGGGAGATGAGAGGAGAAAAAGGGAGGTGAGGGGAGATGAGAGGAGAAAAAGGGAGGTGAGGGGAGATGAGAGGAGAAAAAGGGAGGTGAGGGGAGATGAGAGGAGAAAAAGGGAGGTGAGGGGAGATGAGAGGAGAAAAAGGGAGGTGAGGGGAGATGAGAGGAGAGAAAGGGAGGTGAGGGGAGATGAGAGGAGAAAAAGGGAGATGAGAGGAGATGAGAGGAGAAAAAGGGAGATGAGAGGAGAAAAAGGGAGGTGAGGGGAGATGAGAGGAGAAAAAGGGAGATGAGAGGAGAAAAAGGGAGATGGGGAGGAGAAAAAGGGAGATGAGAGGAGAAAAAGGGAGGTGAGGGAGATGAGAGGAGAAAAGGGAGGGAGGGGAGGAGAGGGGAAAAGGGAGGAGAGGGGAGATGAGAGAGAAAAAGGGAGTGAGGGAGAAAAAGGAGGTGGGGGAGATGAGAGGAGAAAAGGAGTGAGGGAGAGGTGAGAGGAGAAAAAGGGAGGTGAGAGGAGAAAAGGGAGGTAGGGGAGATGAGAGGAGAAAAGGAGATGAGAGGAGAAAAGGGAGATGAGAGAGAAAAAGGGAGGTGAGGGGAGATGAGAGGAGAAAAAGGGAGGTGAGAGGAGAAAAAGGGAGGTGAGGGGAGATGAGAGGAGAAAAAGGGAGGTGAGGGGAGATGAGAGGAGAAAAAGGGAGGTGAGGGGAGATGAGAGGAGAAAAAGGGAGATGAGAGGAGAAAAAGGGAGATGAGAGGAGAAAAAGGGAGGTGAGGGGAGATGAGAGGAGAAAAAGGGAGGTGAGGGGAGATGAGAGGAGAAAAAGGGAGATGAGAGGAGATGAGAGGAGAAAAAGGGAGATGAGAGGAGAAAAAGGGAGGTGAGGGGAGATGAGAGGAGAAAAAGGGAGGTGAGGGGAGATGAGAGGAGAAAAAGGGAGGTGAGGGGAGATGAGA